>NW_028262340.1:1202500-1352812 GCF_047370975.1 Nipponia nippon
CTGCTGACCCACCCTAGGCTGTGGAGGGTGGCAGAGGGAGGATTCAGATCCAAAACAGGAGTCTGTCGGACAGCCAGCCCTTGTTCTGCCATCACCCCCAGCTTCCAGGGCTGAGCATGCAGTGCTGTGGTGTCGTGTGGTGCATGAGCAGACAAGCCCGCGGGGTGAATGGGCTAGACGGCAGCTGGGCACCGTGACTGTGGACCGTCACTGGTTAAGTCACTCCCTGAGTTTTGCTGTAGGGGGTTCGAGGCAGCACCCTCCTGAACATGAGCAGGAGCGATGTTCGTGATGTTCACATTACAGCCAGTGGCCTCAGTGCCCCCGGGCTCTCAGCAACATGCTCTGGTCTGGATGAGCTGTCTGTCCTCAGAATATCCTGCTCTGGAGCCCATCTGCATCTCCACAGCTGCCCTGGTCCATCCCTTCCCTGATGCATGTGGGCACAAGCACTGCACGCTGCACCCACAAGCCTGGTGGCATCAGGTCACGTGTGGGGATCAGGCGTGTTGTGAGTCCAATCATGTAGCATGGGATGTGCCAACATGGACAGGCATCCTTTGACATCCCGACCCAGCTGCGTAGCCTGGAGAGGCCGGGGACTGCAGGTCTCCAGTACAGCAACAGGCAGTATTACTGGCCCTTTAACAGCATTAGGGAAGGCTGTTTCAGCCCAGGGCAGTGGGGCAGACCTACTCATGTCTCAGTATCTTTCCATGGAGAAAACTCTTGTGAGCAAACAGCTTTTCCAGAAAGATTCCTGTGCCTAAACAGCTTGGGAATAAACACAAGTCTTTCTGAAATTGTCATCCTGAGCAAAGAAGAGTCTCTGCTTTCCAGGGTCATTGGACAGAAAAGATGCACTAAACTGGGCCTTAAACATGGCATTGCTCTGAAGGATCCATGAGCCCTGAGATGGTCCATGGTTGGAGGCAGATTCGTATGGCCCCAGCTGAACCCTGTGATTTCCCAGCCAGGTTGCATCCCCCAAGTCCTGGCCACATCTGGAACATGCTAAAATCCAGCTGTGAGCTACAGGGCATGCTGGGTAATGTATGCAATGGAGCCCTATCCTGCCTTGCCCCACACAGCTCCCAGCAACCCCCAGAGCTCCTGCAGAGCCCCTAGGTGCAGCAAGGCTCTTTCCAGCCCTGGATATTGCATAGCAGGAGGCTCCGGTGTGGAAGGGTTAAAAACGTGCCATACTGTGACAAAGTACCAAGGTTTCTGGTGGCTCCCGTGGGTGCTGGCAGCTCTCCAGCTGTTTGGCCACCTGTGGCAGCTGCTGCTTTCTTCAGATGCTGCTGCTATTGCTTTTAAATTGATGATGCAATGGGGCCTTATTTAAAGAAACAGTTCTTTCACTTCCAATACTGCTCCATGATGGATATTGGCTCTACTTCTCTCCCTCTCTTTCTCTACCTCTTCATCCGGACTCTGAAATGCCCAGGGATGCGTGTGGAATGACTTTCTACCCATTGTCAAGCACTTACAGTATCCCATAAATAATCTAATACTTGTTTGGTCTAAATGTAATTAAGATCCTTACTCCATGCTTGGCGACACTGACCGGCCATAGCGCCAGTGATTTATTGTGTTGTATTGTTTAGGGCTTTAATTGCATGCTGTAGTTTGGCACTCCACTGACAGCTTCTCCCAGGAATGATATGTTTATGCTGCAGAGGAGTTTGGGGTGATAACTGTATAAAGCAGTTTAATAACGAAGAACACACTTCTAATATGGAAACCTGTGGAAGGTGTTGCTTTAGCAGGCTTATTCTGAGAGCAGAGTAGGAAGTTTCCCAGAGAAAATCAGCTCCTTTTCATGCACAGAATATTTGCAAACTGCTTGCAATTGTAGTGATTGTTACGGAAAATTATGTGAGAGTTATATGTTCCTTCAAATAATTTAACTCTGTGGATCCTGTGGGTATTTAGTGTGGGCTCTTTGAGCTGTGCTGGCCACATGGTAATCAGTCATGTTAAATCACATGGCTCTGCTGCCAGGGCTGGATTGGAGAATGCGCTGGTACTTACTGTGAATATTCATGAAGGCAAATTAGAAATTCAGTCCTGCTGGGCATGTGTGTACGCAACTTTGGTATTGTTTTTGTGCCAGGAAACCAGCATGGCACAAATATTCAGGTGGCATGCACACAAACCCACCCAAGGTGAAGCCCCGATGCCTGCAGTTTCCTGCTTGCTGCAACACCGTTGCGGTCTCCAGCCAGCTCTCTGCCTGCTGAGGCTCCTTGCTCCTTGCTCAGAGCTGTAGCATCGGTGCACATGCCTCCCCTCATTGTCATCCACACACAGGCAATTCAATTTGCCTGTTTTCAGCAGCACAAGGTATTACAGAGCTTGGCTCGGGAAAGCCTGGGGTGTCCTCAGCCTTGCAGCTTTCCTCCGCTCTCTCTTGCATCCTCAGCACCTCCTCCTGTTACCATTCCTCTCCCTTATCGACACACACTGCTTCCGAATTAGGACAGATGCTGTCCTGCTTCTCTGCTGGGCTGTTCTCATCTCTGCGTGGCACTGCTTCCACAGGGCTGGTGAAAACCATCTCGGTTAGAGATGCTGCTGCACACGTCCTCACCGCTGCTCCTGGGTCACTCCTAGGGCTGCCCCTTCACACACCCTCCTGCTGGATACATCCAGCTAATTGCTTTCCAACTAACATCAAAACAGCTTCTCCCAGTCTTCCCAGATAAGCGGGATTAAAACCCTTGCTTATTCCTTCTCCACCTGAGCAAGGGCAGGAGGGACAGGAGGGGGGGTCCTTATCTTTTTCTTATCTCCAGTGCAGCTGCTTGTCCCTGGTTGTGGAGGAGAGATGCCCCCAGACCCTGCTCACAGACACGTGTCTCTTCCAGTGCCTGACAATGACCTTCCTTGTATTAACATGGGCCTCTCTCGTAACACCGGTTTCTTTTTAACTGTTGCCGAGGCCTCTAGGGAAAACCTTCAGATACCTGATTGCAACAGATACCAAGAGAAAACTACAGCAACCCTGATCCTTTTCCTTCACATATATGCAAACAGATACACTTTAAACCATCCGAAAACCACAAGGCACACTGCTCTTGCAGCTCTGTCCCCTTCTCTCTCTTACAGATGAATATCCATGATTCCTTATGATTTCAAGCCAGCCCCAGAGCGACTGGTTGGTCCAGAGGTTTCTCCAGGGTATGGCCTTTTATCTCCTTCTCTTAGCTGGACCATCTCGCAGCTGGCATCCTTGGCCAGCTGGCCAGGCCATTGTAAGGGCTGCAGCAGCTACATCTTTATCTACCCATGCTTGGTGTCAGAGCCCTCTCAGGCTGGGAAAGTGTCTCTGGACACAAAAAAATTCCCAAAGGCTCAGGGCATTGGTGTTGTGCATCTCTCATCAGAAAACAAAACTCTCGACCATTAATGTGTGGAGCACAGAGCTGGATGCAGCAGCACGGCTTGGCCCATCTCGGTTAGAGATGCTGCTGCACACGTCCTCACCGCTGCTCCTGGGTCACTCCTAGGGCTGCCCCTTCACACACCCTCCTGCTGGATACATCCAGCTAATTGCTTTCCAACTGAAATCAAAACAGGGCTGAGAGAAAGCCTTTCCTTCCCTTGCCAACCTCCCGGCCTTGGCCTGGCCCTTTACCCTAATTGAATTGAGCTAAAGGAAGGTTATTTGGCACCTGCAGGGCTGTTGACTAATTATAGAGCACCTTGAATCACCACACTTGTACCTGTACCAAAAATATCGAGCATGCTGTGCAGAGCCTTGCACAGTCTTTTTGAGTATTGTTATGACCTTCTTTGTAAAGTATGCTCAGATTTACTGATGGAAAGTGCTGTGCAAGAACTAGAATAGTGAATATATTAGATAGTGAGACACAGAGAAGTGCACACACAGAGCCCAGCAAGGCGAATGGTGTTCTCATCCCCCTGGCTGGCTCAACCACTGACACATGGGTATCTCAGCCAGATCTCAGCAATGTCATGCCCACGAGGCGAGGAGGTGTCGGGGCTGGGCAGTGTCCTGGCGCTGGGCTTGGAGGCAGCAGCTTGTTAAAGGAGCTGCCCTGTCATCCCTCCAGCCTTGAGAATGACAAATTCACAGCTGCAGTTTGCAACGAGTTCATTAGCTCACAGGCCAGATCAAAGTGCTGGACCTTCTCTGAGGAGGGTTGAATATCCATCCAAGCTCCGTGGTATGGGGCCATGCCCAGACCTCAGTAGTGTGTAACTGCCCTGTCTTGTTTGATCATCCACTACGTGGTGCAAAGGGATGGAGAAGGTCAATCACAGTGAAGGAGGTGGAAAATACACCCTGGAGCCTGGATAGACTGCGGGGTCCACAAAGACCACCATCTCTCACTCCCTCCCACATGCACATGGGCTATCTGAGCCTTGCATCGACCTGGAGCAAGGAAAGACCCTGATCTGGGATGTCTCATCACCCATTTGCTTCTCTTTGCTGCCTTTTATTTTTTACACCTCCAGCCCCAGCTAAGAGCACAGCATGGTGTGCCTGGCACTGTGCAAAGGCAGGCAAGAGGTGCCAGAGCTGGTGCTGTGCACCCTAAGGCAGTGGAGCAGAGATGAGACCCCAGAGATGCTGGAGCAGGGAGCTTCAGGGACAGCTTTGGACTCGATGATGCAACAGCATCCCCGGGATCTCCATGGGGCCCAGTCTGCGCCCTGGAGGGGTAACTCTGACTGGGAAACACAGGAGGGAAGGGGCTGAGAGAAGAGGAAAGTCAGGGTGGAGCGCTGACCCAATCAACATTGTGACACCGCATCCATCACATCCCCTACCCCAGGGTCGGGAGGGCTTTGGTTTTGCTGTCAGACAGCTTTTAGAAACCAATTTTTGGCCCTTTGATAAACATATATGCATTTGCACACATACACCTTCACACGCATAGACATTTATTATGCACATACATGTTCACATGGGCAGACACCCTTGTGCACCCCCACGTTAGAATCTGTGACAGATGTCCCTGATGCCAAGGTCCTGGGTGAGGAGGGACTTTGCAGCCCTGAGCACCACCCAAATCCTCCTGCCCTCACACCTGGGCTCCATCTCTCCTCTCTCCCTCCCTATCGCACACATTAAGGGATTACGCTGTGATCTTTTCAATCTCTCTGTCAATAGATCTCTTTTTTTGCCAGCCGATTTTTTTCCAGCTCGAGCTCTTTCACTTCATTAATGCGCCCAGAAGGGAAGAGCAGCTGCCTGCATTGTCTGTCTATGAAAATTTCTTGCGCTGCTGGATTTGTAAAACAACTGATTAAAGACAATGCAATTAATTATTCCTTGATGAAATAGTGGAAATTATCCTGAAAAATGAAGAAATTTAGCAGTGGAACATTAAATCCCCATAATTATGTCATTTCTACTAAGGGGGCAGGGAGGTGAAGTATAAAAATAAAATCCAGCCGCAGTCTTTGTGCCGGCATCTTGCTGGGTGCTGTAGGACATGGTGCACTCCAGCCAGCTCCTGCCTGGGATGTCTGCTGCGCAGGATACCCCCAGCACCCCAAGGAGACCCCCAGCACAGGCAAAAAGCGCAAGCTGAGAGTAGCCGGTCCCTGTAAAGCCCTTGCATGCTGGGCCAAAACATCTCCCATGCTCTGGGCTGGGTGTGAGCATCCAGCTGTGCTTACAGCATCCTCCGTCATGCAGACCCCAGGGTGGGGTTGGGGGAAGTGCCCACACCCTGGCACCACCACCACCCTTGATGGGATGGCCCTGGAAAGTCTGAGATCCCTTGGAGAGCCATGGCCCCACCTTCCTCGCAGAGGGGACGAAGCTTCAGCTCCAGCTCCTCCCAGGGCCCCGACACCCATGTCCTGCCCTGCCGTTGTGGGCAGCACCATGTGGAACCACTGGGACCCCAGATGGGCTCCCGGGATGTGCCCCACGTGGCTTTGTCCATGGTGCCCCATGCACCAGCTGTACCTAAGCTCCTGGGGTGTCCCCCAAGCCAGGCTCCTCCTGGAGATGTCCCCTCCATGCCTCCCCAGCACTATCACCATCCATCTACCTCCTCCAGCATCCTCTGCCCCATGTGCTCCTTTGGCTGGCTCTTGCCTGTCATCACTCCACGGGCTGTCCGCTTTCTCACCACCAATTCCTGATTCATCTTTCTCTCCTTAAACTGGATCATCTCGCCACCAGCTCTCTCTGCCCTCCCTGGTTGCCCCCCCACGGTTTCCCCCCGCTGTCCAAATCCCTGCCAGACCCATGACCCAGGGAGGAGAGCTGGCCCTGGGCACTGCCCTGTGTGCCCCTGCTCCACCCACACTGCCTCTCTCCATCCTGTCTCCTGCAAGTGCGTGTGCCGGTGTGTGTGCCTCTGCGTGTGCGTGCGCCGGTGCCTGTACACCGTCAGAGCAGGGAGAATCCCCGCCACAGGAGGAGGGCTGTAGTGCTGAATCACAGCCCCAGCGTGGGGGAGTGCGGGAGGCAGGGGGAGCGCATTGCATGGGGAGAGGATATGCTTCCTCCGCACTCGCAGCTGGGGACTGTTGATTTTATTTATTTATTCTATTCTGAGATTTATCAAACGTGGGACTGGAGCCTTCCCGAGCCTGGTGTGCGTGGAACGAATCCAGGCCCCACATACCACCTGCCGAAATGTAATTACCAGATGCGTTAAATGAATAAATCTTCCGGGCACCATTTTCTGTTAGCGGTGTTAAACCCACGGGAAAAGCCCCCGACGCTACTCCGAGCTGCCTGTGCCACCTCTGTCACTCTGAGCCCCCTGCGTACCTCAGACACAGGGTCTGGGATCTGGACAGGTCTGCACCGAGCTCCCCGGGGTCTCACCTCTGGGTCATCACCATCAGGTCATTTGGGACCAGCTGTATGTCCCTCAGTCCTTCTCAGCATGAGGGGTGGACCTGCAATGGAGACCCTGCCCACGGTATGGATGCTGTAGCTCTAGGAGGGGTAAAGCGAACAGATCTCATGGCTTATGATAGTGAGCAGAGTGCTCAGGGATTTGAGAAGGGACAGGGTCCCTGCAGGATGTCAAGCACAAGGCAGACAAGGGGTGACCAGAGGGATGCTCCATTTAGAGCTTTGGAGAGTGAAGAACAATGCTGGGACCTAGGAGTGGGCAAGGGTCTCCACCTCAGCCTTGGAGACCAGACACCCTCATCATAGACCCAGCATCAGGAACGGGTCCTGAGTGGGGGATCCCTGCAGGGTGGCTTATGCCTCTTTCTTTAGGAAAAGCACCTAAGCAGGATGTTTGTGCCCTTTTGGGAGAGGACACTCTCATTTTCTCCTTCATTTTTATTTCATTCCTTATACCTCTCCACTGAGTTCCTCTTGGTGGGGCTGGTTTAAGTCTGGAGATGCAGCACTCACAAAAAAAAAGAGTTTAGTCTCCAAAATGGTCTTCAAGTCAGCCACAGCCAGGCCTGTGTTCCTGCTTGCTCATCCTTCGAGGGGGTTCTTAGGCAGTCTTCACTTTCTGTTTACTGATGCATTTCAGAAAGGTCTGCTCTTTCTGTGAGCATCAACTGCCCTCCTTTTTGAGCTTTTAGCTAGAAACACAGCATGAAAAGTTCGACTAATCATATGCTGGTTAATATTTTTCTAATTCCAGTTAAAAAAAAAAAAAACCAAACAAAAAACAGTGATGGAAATGTAGGCTTAAGGAGCCTGGGTGCTGAGGACAGCTCGTAAAAATTGTTTTGCACCCATTTTCTGACCATTTCTACTAATCACATACCATGAAATGAACAGTTTGCAAACACCCCATGGGCTGAAATTTGTTTGCATAAACTATTCAGTGAACACTTGCAGATAACAAATTCATTTGCAGAAACCAGGATCAGCTTCTCAGCAACTCGCAAATGGGAAATAAAAAAAAAAAAAACTTCAATGAATCGTGCACAAGGATCTTCTTTCTGCAGGACCACAGTCGTCTTCCCAGTGATGCAGATGTTTTTGGTGGTGGTGCAGAAGGGCTGCGTCACTTTCTGGTGCAGTCAGAAAGAGCCAGGATCGTTTGTGGTGAATGGTTTGTGGTGATTTTATTTTAAAAAATGCCATGAGTTGTGTCAGAGGGTTCCCAAGGAAATGGGTAGGGATTTCAGCGTTGCAGATCCAAGCTGGGTTTACAGGAGAGGTGCTGAACTCCCAAGGAGTCTGTACGCAGTACCAAGGGGGATTAGGTTGTAAACGAGACCTTTGCAACACAATTCTCTTTTGTTTTTTAAATAGAACAGAATTATTAGAAATTTGACTTTTTTTGGGTGCTGACAGATGGTAAACCCAGCCATGGGTCCGGCTGAATGGGACCTTCTTTTTTGCTGCCTCCCTGGGGCGCCCGTCCTAGGAACAGAAAAGCCAGCGGAGATCTCTGGTGCAGATGGGGTGAGCAGGGCTTCGAAGGTCCCTTTCCACCCAGGGAAAGCTGTGTTGGATGGTGCTGGCATTTCTGTTCTGTGGTTTCCTCATGCTTCCCCCAGGTATCCTTGCTCCTGGAGCTGTTCTGTGCTTTCTATTATTTAAGAGTGAAAAATGCAATTGGACTAGCAGAGTGTGCAGCTATCCCAAAGCAGACAAATCGAGTACAAAGAAAAGTCAAGTTTCCAATCATCATTTTTCCTTAAAAAAAAAAAGATATTTTTCCCCTCTAAAGAAGAAAATTTGATTTCAGACACTTTTTCACATTGTAAATGCCATTTGATTCTTCTTGCCAACCTTCCAGTACTGAGAGGGATGGGCTGATACCCAGACTGTCACAACTCTAAAGGCGTGCAGAAGATGACCCATCCCGGCTATTGGGTCCTATCTCTCTCGTGGCACCCACGCTGCTGGTGATGTGCCTTGCTTCCCGCTGCCTGGCCTGGTGGCATCAGGAAGGGTTGTGTCCTCTGCCGTGATGGATGCTCCTCTGCAGGGACTGGAGCAGAGCTGTCTCTGCTTGGCTCAATCCATCGCTGGGCGGGTCCTGGGCCTTGGCATGGCAAGCGGTGATGTGGGCCAAGAGCAGGGCTGCCTCCCAGCTGCCTGTAGCAGACCCCCAGGCTGCAGGGTGGGCCACAGGGCAACGAGGGACCAACAGATGATGATGGGGCTGAAAACAGCTGACACACCCCAAGCACCAGGACCTCCTTCCTCCTCCTCTGCCTGCCCCTGTCCTGGCCAGCAGGACCCCAACCACCCGCAGGGAGCCCACCGCCCTCCATCACAGCAGCTCAGACTTTCCAGGAAGGAACTGAGCTCCAGGAATTAAAAGCTTTGCAGTGAGATGTGACAAAAAGGAAGAAAATGCCTTCAAACGCGCCTCCTTCATCTCTCCCAGCACTTCACCTTTCCGTCGGCTTCAGTTATTTCACAGCCTCTGGAAAAGAAGAAGAAGAAGAATGAAAAAAAAACGGTTAGGAACTTGCTGAATAAATCATATCCGTTCCCTCCCCCACCTCCCTCCTTTCTTTTGTGCAAATCAAAGGCTGGGAGCTGCCAGGAGCTGACAACGGTGCCCCCAGCCCCCACCTCGCCGTTCCTCACGGCCCCCTTCCTCGGGAACTTTGGGGGAATACGCGGCGGTTTCAGAGGCAATCAAACTCTGACAGCCCAGCCGGAGGGACGGAGGGGGGAAGCGGGGAGAGGGGAGCGGGAGCGCTTTGCTGCTGTCGCTCCTGCAGGCGCTTGCTAGCTGCTCCCCGTGGGTCTTGTAGTTTGGAAACAAGGTACCAAACATGTGGGGAAGGCTGATAATCTCCAAAGTGTCTGTGATTAAGTGAAACCAGCAAATTGAGATGCTTAGACAATTAGTAATCTTGGCGTGAAAAAACCGGAAGAATCAAAGAAGAACGGAGGGTTTGGGGTTTATTTTTATTTGGTTTTATTTATCTTATTTTATCCCTCCCTCCCCCTCCCGTCCTTCTAATTTCCTAAGCTTGCTCCAGTTAGATTTGAAGCGAGAGCAAAGGCAGGAGTACTCCCTACCCCAAAACACTCCTGCCCATCGTCCGTCTCCCATGCAAGAGCGAGGGGACAGGCACTGCCGCCTTGCTGCTGCTGGGGCAGAGGGAGGTAACCCAGGGCTGCTGGTGATGTCTGATCAGGCTGCCAGCTGCACTCCCATCGCTGCCACGCTGCTTAGTTCCCTGCCGCAGGGCAGGGGAGGTGGCTGCGTGCCCATCGCGGCCCACACGCTGGCAGGGCTGGCAAACGGCGCTCTGCCTGCACCCAGCTCCCGGGCCAGGGGGATGGGCAAAGCCAACTGTGCCGCAGACCCAGGAGTGCCCGTTCCCCAGCTGCCCTCCTGCAGCTGCCTTCCAGCAACTCTCTTGCATGGATGCAGGTGGTGCCCAGGCCATTAAGGAAACTAATCCCAAATGTGAGTCCAACCCCAGCGTGGCAGCTGTCGAATGCCTGTGCCAGGTCCTGTCCCGGCACTGCTGTGTGCCCAGTGCCCTCACCTGCTCCATAACGCCCTGCTGTCAGGTTAGGGTAGAGCTGGGGAATACCTCTGTATAGCATATGGCATCTGGCAGCACAGCCTGACATCAGCAAAAGCTCAGCCAGGAGCAGGGCAAGGGCATCTTGCAGTAGTCACCTGTGACCTTGGGCAATTCTCATATCGTCCCTGTGCCCCTGCATCCTTTGAAAGCCAAAGTTGATGTCTGTGTCATCGGCTCTGCCTCACCCAGCTGCCATTGGTGTCCTAGGTGTAACTCCAAGTAGCTGAGCACGCTGTCCCCCTGTGATGAGTTCCCCAGCCTTGGCCAGCCTGTACCTTCAACGAGCTCAGAAGCAGCATCATTCCAGACTCGGAGGATGCAACCGATGCACATTACTTAATGTGCAACCTGCTTAGTCTGCAACCAATGCACATTAGGGCTGTGAGTCATCATGGGACCCACTGTCTTAATAGAGACAGGGACCTCTGGGCAAATACAAACCCTCTGGGCACTCCGGTGCCAACATGGGCAAGGACTCAGGCTCCAGCTCAGTGGCCCTGTGCTGCCCTGTGTGGCTGGACTTCCCTGCTTCCCAGCCTCTTCCCTCTTTAACACAGCCCAGAGCTGTGTTAAAAACTCTGGGCTTGGCTTAGGCACCTGCGCTTGACCTTCAGGTTTCATGCTGTGTTTGCTCTCCCCAGATAAAGCTTGGAAGAAGCTGTGTGTTTGCAGGATTCTCCTAAAGCTAGAGCTGCCCTGGCCTCCCAGGCTACCCATGGAACCTGCCACCACTCATACCTGCCAACCCTGCCAAAAGCTCAAGTGAAAGGACACTATCCCATCACTCCAAGGATGGGGAGCTGCTCTGCTGGGAGCTTCTTCCCCCAAACCAAAGCTTCTAATGGGACCGCTGGGTTCACCCTGATCTCCTGACACCAGAGCCATCGAAATGCAGAGGCCTTGAGCATGCAGAGAGGTCCTGACCGGCACCTACAGCCACGTTCCTGCTTGCTCAGGGAAGCTCTCTGCTTGCAGCAAACATACTGGAGAGATGGACACCCCCTTCATCCTCACACTCCCCTGTTTACCTGACATTGGTTTTGCCCCTTTGCAAAAGCACCCTTCATGATGCTAGATTTCCACTTTTCAAAGGCGGCTCAAGCAGCCCTTTGTATATCACTTTTTGACCAAGTTTCATTTCTTTTTCCTTCATCTCCTGCCTCTTTATGTGTTTAGAGTTTTATCTCTGGGATTCCAATTCCTCCTCGGGAGGTTGTTGCATAAGTAGCCTCCATACTGATTGCAAGGATTTTAATTTGGTAGCTTTCATCTTAAGCTGTTACTAAGGCACTTCCTCATTTGTTTAAAATCACCCTGCCTAAAGCTTTCGAACTGTTTTTCTGGTTTTATACTTCCCAAAGGGCTGTGGGACTTAATTAGAGTCCCTGCTCCTTTGTGGTTCAGTGACAGTTGTCTGGATTAAGTCAAGAGTTGCCACTCCACTTGTGTGCCCCAGACCTCACTTTGCAGCTCTGACATTGAGACATCTCTGATGCGATTTGGATCTCTTAACATGCAGGTAGCTACAGCCATTCGTAACTGCTCTCCTAATGGCTTTGCAGCCTCCCTGTGACCTCCTGGACCCTGGGCTGCCTGGCTGTGAGAGCCAGGGGGACACAAAACCCCAGGGGACAGGACAAGACTCTTCCAGTCAAGGTGACGCCTGGCCAGCATCCAACAGAGAAAGCCTCTTTTTAGAGAACAGGGAGGTAGGTGGAAGGGAGAGCAAACCAAGGAGCACAAGCAAAGGAGGGAGGAGAGGAAAGGGGAATTCATATGCACATTTTTCAAACCCCTTGGTTGGCAACTGCAAGCCCAGTTGCTCAGGACTGGCCTGGGATGAATGCACAAGGGCAAAGTCAGCTATGCAGCCTGCCAAGGTAAGTCCACTCTGCACAGCACCCCAGAGCTGCTGGAGCCCATCCAGGGCAAGGAGGATCTCTGTAGGGCTGAGCCCAGGGAAGGAGAGGAGGCATGATGCACTGGCACAAGGAACATCACAGTCCAGGGTCCAAGGTGACCCTGTGGAAGACCTCCAGTGCTTGTCCCAGCTAGTACTTGTGCCCTGGCATCCCTTGCTCCACAGGGGAGATCACCTCTGCCCATCACACTGCTCCCCCTCTCCCTTCTGCCATTCCCCTTTCTGATACGGGTCCCCACCCATCCCTTTCTCCTCCCTGATGGTGCCTCCAAGGTCTGGCTTTCTCCGAACTGGAAGGGAGTTGGGCTGAGGGTCAACCTCAGGCCAGCTCTGACATCCTTCACAGCGGGGGTGTTTGCCTGAGCCCCACCTCTGGTTTACGGGATGTGATTTATACTGATTTAATTGGTGTCGGTTTAATTGGCTCATCCAGCTCCCATATGTGTTGGGAAGGGGCCAGAGAGAGCATTAAAGGACCATTACACATTACGGGCGTCTTTCTCCATCTCCTCTCTGCCACTCCTTCCCCTCCCTTACATTTTAGGGAGCCAGGACACTCCGGCATGAGGTAGGAAACTTTTCTGGGAATCCTGACAATGGGAACCTTGTCAAAACCAGACAAAATGGTAGCTTGTGTCTGAAGCCACATCTTCAGTGCCTAGTGCTCCCCCTTCCCCCTGGTCCCCCAGCAGCTGCCAGGCAGGGGCATCTCTGCAGGGAAGACACTACCCAGCACCGTCCCCAAGTCCTGCAGGAGCTGTCACAACTCACATGGTGGCTGCAGTTGCTTACAAAGCCTGACACAATCCCTTCCAGCACTGCAGCCCTTTTTGCAAGACATCTCTGCTCAAGGAAGGACACTGGGCAGGTGGTGGGTAGTTGTGTGCCTCAGGGATTTGAGGCGAGTCTCCTTGTGCAAGGTGTTTGTTGGACAGGATGGTCTTGTGACAGGCTCAGAGGAGAGGGGATGCTCTACACCACATAGGGACAGTGAGGGTGACAGGGACTGGGACTTCATGTAGGGAGGGATATTATACACTTGGGGAGCATGAAGGGAGAATCAAGGATCCCACATGCGCTCTGCCCTCCAGATGTACGAGCTGCAGGCTCCTCTACACTGCTCTGCTGTCACACCTCAGCCCTGCCTGGCATCACCCTGCTGCCAACCGCTGTTCCTGGATGCAACCTGTCCCTGCCCCAAGGCAGGGCTGGCACATGTCCACTCCCTCCTGTGACCCTCTGAGACTGGGAGCTAGGCTAAACCACCACTTCTTTTCTGCTCCTAGGGATCCTCTGTTTCCCAGGCCTCTGTCTTGCAAGCAATCTCCTGTGCGCACACATCCACAGTCCCTTTGCTAGTGTGCAGCATCCCCACATCGCGATACCCCCTCCCATTCAGTCACCTTTCCCAGACTCCTGCTGTGCCTTACACCCACAACCAGCAACAGGGCTGTCCCCAAAACTCCCTTCCCTGCCAGATGTGCCCAGTGCACCCCACAACTGCCAGCATCCCAGGGCAGAGCCACCCACTCAGCCAACTCCCAGCTCTGTAAAAAGCAAGTGCAAGAAGTGCCCCAGCCCTGCGCGCCCTGGCGCTGCACTGAATGCCCTGCAGCAGCGCAGATGTCTTCTGAGCTAAATAAGGGAATCAGCTGAAGCTGTTAAGTTCTGTACCCTGTGGATGCTGGAGGGAAGAAAGTGACAATTATGTGCATTATAGCAGGAGCCCTACTATGCCAGGCACTGCACAGGCACCGAAGGGAGCAGCTCTGCCCCGGCAGCCTCAGGGCATTCCCACCACTTGCTCTCAGGTGTTGACTGCTACCGGGCCAGGGATTCGCAGGTCTCTGTCGGGTACTGTAGGCAGGGAGCAGAAACTTTGGGCTTTTCCTTGACCCCTGGCTTCCTTCAGAGTTTTGCTGGGGTCACCCCGTGCCTCCTTCTGCAATTTAAGGAGAGGCACCTGGGGGGCAGGGGGACACAGTGCAGGTGATGTTCCCAAGGCTGTACAGAACGGACCCCTCTCTGCCCACCCCAAGAGGAAAGTGACATCTGGGACAAGACATAGGGTCCTCATTTTTCCCCTCTAACCAGATCTGCTGCTTTCCTAAACTGCCTGTGGAAATCCACTGTGGAAGGAAACCCCAGCAAAGTGAGCTGGAGTCCTGGAACTGGGCGAGTGCTCAGTGTGGGTGCAGGCTCCGAGAGGAGCTGGCTGGGGAGCCTGGCGATGCTGCCAACTCATCATGGCTCAGGCGGCAGCCCCAGTCCCAAGCCACTCAAGCTGTTGGGATTGGGTATAAAACAGACCCTGCTGGCCGGTCCCCAAGGGGAAGAGCAGGCTTGGGCAGGAAACATCATCGCTGACATTTAAGAGCGGGGGGAAAAGCGCCCAGTTGGCAGGCAGGGAGAGCAGCACCCGGTACTCCAGCAGCCCTCCTCCCCCTCAGGGCTGCAGTCCCCTTTCTCATCCTTCACCACTGGCTCCATCTCCCACTGCTGTTTCCCTTCAGCATCTACAAACATCCCATGGCTGCCACGCTCCTGCCACGGCTGCTCACCATGACCGGCAGACAACTGCTCAGCCCCGGCTCTCCCCAGCTCCTTTGGAGCAGAGCCATCTCTGCGGATCACAGCATGCCAGCCACAGGGTCAGGGGTATTTCCCATCCCACACCAGCCTGGGACATGCAGAGCAAGGCTGGCGTAGGATGGGAGCTGCCCTTCTAGCTCACACAGGGTCCTGGGGCAGGACCAGCCCTGCCTTGCAAGGGAACGCCTGGGAGAAGGGTGCTGTGCACCAGTCTGGATGTGTTTATGGAGGACAACAAGCTGAGGATGCCCCCAGCCCCAATTTCCCCATCCTTCAGTGACACCCCTCCTGCAAGTGAGCCCGTGGAACACCCCATCCCACCAGGCTGGGAGCCAGGGCAGCCTCCAACCTTGGCTCCCGGTGGGTGGCTGAGGTGGGAGGGGGAGCTGGAGCCTCACTCTGCAGAGGGCTCCGGCTCCCCGGCAGGGTGACTCACCCTCCTGCTGTTGGAGGAAGAGCTGGGGTGAGCAACCACAGGCTTCACAGTCAGGGCAGGAATGTCTGCGGGGCCAGCTGGGAGCGTCTGGCGGATCAGCTCTGCGGCTGTCGAGCAGCGGAGGTGAAGCCTCTCAGGCACTGTTGAAGCTCAGTCACAAAACCCAGCCTATGCCCTGCAGTGCCACATGCCCCCAGGACCAGGTTGATGCAGGAAAACCTGGAGCTTCCCCTCCTGGAGAAGGAGGGAGGGTGGATGGGCAGAGGGCTTGCAGCAGGAATGCCTGGCTGGGGGTCCCTGATGGGGAGCAGCCCTGGAAGAGGGGATGGGGTGGGCAGGTGGAAGGAGCCCACAGGCAGGGAATGGGACTACTGGCTGCTGGAGTGAGCTGGAGGTATCAAAGCAAACGCCATCATTGCAGAGCCCAGAGTTTGTCCTGGGCAGCCAAAACCTTTTCCTGGGCTAACCCACTTACCCAGACTGGAAGTCAGCAAAGAGCAAGAGGGACAGCAGGGCCCTGCTCACCCCAAAAGGACCTGTTAGCACGAGATTCCCCCATCCCACCATCATCCCAGGGGAGCATCAAGAGACAAACTCCACGCAGGACCCTGGGGGATGCGCACATGAAGTCCTCAGGGCTGGTCGTGGTCCTGCCCACATCTCCACTGGCGGCTGCAGCACATGGATCCCGGGGTGGGCAGTGGCCAGGGATGCAACCTGCACCCACAATCCCAGAAAATTTGTCCCAGCCCCATGGGCTGCCAGCGAAGCCCAGCGCAAGCACCGCTTGCAGTGCCCACTGTGTCGAGACGGAGCGCATACCTGTGAGCACAGATGGTAAACTCCAACAGCAGCAGAAACGCGGAGATCATAATTATCTGAACATAATGAAGGGTTTCATTAAATACACTTGGAAAACAACTCAGCAGCCGCACAAAGTTAAACTGCTGGTCTCAACTCTCCAAACTATTTAAAATTTATTAGCTTCCCCTGCGGGTCTCAAGCTTTTAAGTACCAGAGAAATCTTGAAAATAAGATATTTTTTCTTTTCTTTCCCCCCATCTCTTTCTAATGTTTTTTGGCCTCTCAGAAGTGTCTGTGGGGGGGAACCATAAGCCCCCACTTTCTTGCACTCTCCACCCCAGCACACATTTTCTCTCCCACCTGCCCCCTGCCACTGCTCCCCCTCCCCAGGCTGCTTTTCACTTGGGCTGCAGAGCGCAGCTGTTTCCAAAGGGATGATCAAATCAGAGACACCTGCACACTGATCCCTGCTAAATCCTGGACTCCAGACTGCAGGTGGTTCTTGTTGCAAAGGGATTAGTGGGAGGCTGAATAAACCTGGGTTTGATCTAGTGCTAACTGGCATGGGGTAATGCCCTTGGCTAAGATGAGATTTACTGAGCTGTATCTCTTCATAATGTGTGAGGGGAGGCAGCGGTGGGAAGATGATCTTTCCTGCTCAGAAAGAGAAATTCCTGTTTTTGAATAACAGCAATAACTTGGTGCTTGGGGAGGTGCTGGAGTCCAATGCTGGATCTGTGCTCAGCAAAGCTGAGGAGGGGCTGGCTGCACACAGAGTGAGCCAGGGGATGCTGAGGGGCTTTGTCCTCTCGCCTCGTATCTGTGGGGAAGTGTTTTGTGTCCTGAGAGGCAGGGAGTGCCATCATGGGCCATAGTGGGCTGGGAGGAAAGGGATCTTGGTTGCTGTTGCAGCAGTGGAGCTGATGGCAGGGATGGGGCTGGTTCTGGTGTCAGCGAAGCAGCAGGGGCTGGGCTGGAGCCTCATCTTTCTTCTGTGAAAGACTGCAGTTGGTGACATGGGAAAACTTTGTGGCCTCACCTCTGCTTTGGTGAAGTGTTTGTGCTGAGGAAAAGCAAGGTGGGATTTTTTTTCATGGGAGACCATAACGACTGGTACCAGACTGCTTCATTAAAGTATTCTGATTTACAGCCCTTGGTTTCAGGCTGGAAAGGAGCTTCAAACAGGGATGATGCAGTGGGATCAGGTGAAACTTAATATTTCTCCTCCTTGTGTGTTGGAAGCCCCAGGAGCTGTCACTGACAACCACAGTACTCTCTTCTCCCACATTTTTGGAAATAACAGTGAACTAAGAAATTCAGGTTTTGGCCAAGCTTCTGATGAACTCTAATAGCATCATCCTGGGACTGCACTCGATTGTGAAGCAAGATCAGCAAAAGCTGCTGGGAGTGGAAAGATAATGGGGGAGAGAGAAGGAAGGCTCCCAGCACCATTGCATTGGGGTAGGGGAAGAAAATACATCTCCCCTTTGCTATTGCATGTACAGCCTTGCTGTGCATCTGAACTCTTTCTGTCCACGCTCCAAGCCCCAGAGGCTGCATTACCTGTTGCTCACAGCTGTGTTAATCTGGGCTCTCCCATGTTCGGTCAGCTTGGAGCACGCATCTGCCAGCAAGCGATCATGGAGGCATGCTGTAAAGGATGTGTCTGCAGGGCAGTGTGGGGAACAAGCTGTGCGCCAGGAGTTGAGGGAATTGAGCAGCATTTGCACAAAGCCAATAACAGGGTTGTTAAGTTATGAGAGAGCAGGGGACAGGCCTTGGAGCACTGCCTTGCTGAGCAATCCATTAGGGGAGAGGCTGTATGATACAGGCATATTTGCAGTATGCTCTGCAGAGAGCGGAGTAGAGATAACGCAATTACAGGTGAATTAAAATAAACTCAACTTCCCAGTGACAACCAGCAGCCGCCTTAAACCTCAGAAAACCAGGGACAGGAGGAGGTGTTGCTCCCCCTTCTCTTGCAACAGGGCAGGCCGCAGAGCTTCACGGGAGAGCAATATGTGAAGTCCCAAACATCCTGCAGGAGGGAGACAGATGGAGCCAGGAGGAAACGAGGAGTCCTTGGAGAAAGTGGATCTTGTCATTCAAAGTCATTTTGGGCCCTGGAAGGCGGTGTGTGGGGGTGATGTGACCACAGGGAGGGTGGGACAGCAAGTCTGCTCCCAGCCATGGGGCTGCCAGTCTGGTTTGGGCGGCAACTAGCGGAGGTAGAGGAGAGAGATTGTGAGTGAGGAGGGGGTTGGAGGGCATACTGCTGCCTTGGCAGGGCTTTGGCTTTTTTTTCTAGCACCCTGCATTGCTGCCTTGCCTGTGGAGGTGGACCAGTAGTCGAGAGCTGGGAGGAGAGGAGCACACATTGAGCAGGCAGCTGCTCACTCAGCCAGGGTCCCCCAGGCATTGTGGCAACAGTGGCAAGACGTGGGCATCAGGTGCAGTTATCTGGCAACAGAGAGGGCTTTTCCTCCAGGAATTAATGCAGGAATGAGGCCAAGACTCCCAGAGCACTGACCCAAGGAGGCTCATCTGGGATGTGATGTGCAATCTCCTGCTGCTGGGTCACTGCTCTGCCACGTGTGCAATGAGCTGGCGGGTCTCAGCCTACTCTAGCCCAGAAAAGTGGGGCAGCTGACCCTTATAGGGATGGCCAAGGAGAAGAATTGCTTAGAAACTGGGCTCAGTGTCACTCACAAAGATGCTTGGCCCCCAGTATGAAGGTCTGCTCAGCATAGGAAATGGGATGCATGTTTTCCCACTTTTATCGTCCATTAAAGGGTAGTGGAGGGCATCTTCTCCCTCTTTTGTGGATGCCCCAAAGACAGCAATTTCTCTTCCCTTTTTTTAAAATGGCCAGATGAGAGAAACTATTTCTTTCATTAAATAAGCAGCTCCATGCAGTGGCCTTGACTGTCTTCCCACCCAGAAAGGGCAAACTGGAGGGAGACAGACGTGAGTCAGAGGCAGCAGGCAGGGAAAGCGCCTGCATTCCCTCTCGGGTAGTCAACCACACAAAGGCAGGAGCCCTGCCTGCAGCTTGGCTCATCAAAGCCACTCTCCTAAGCAGAAGGGGCAGCTCAGCGTGTAAGTTACACACTGCCCCGAGCAGGGCACGCATCTGCAAACTGGACGTGCTCCACAGGCATGGCCCTGCCACCGCACCAACCTTGGCCACGTGTCCCTGCCTGCCTGGACATGTGTGACAGCAGGGCGCTGCAGGCAGCAGGACAGTGGCTGGAGCTTGTGCTGCACTCCAAGAGAAATTTGTAGGGTTTGACGAGGAAGCAGGACGGCCTTGTCCCAAGGCAAGGGGTCTCCAAAACTTGTCAAGGTCTGGGAGTAGCAAATCAGTCTTGGTGATGAACCCGTGGGAGATGCAGCAGGGATCATGAATGCAGAGTGCTAGCACAGCTTGGCAGCTGGATCTCAGCTGAGCACAGATGCTTCAGCAGACTGTGATGGTCTTTCCTGGCCCAAAGGCAGGCCATCTCAAATGTTCCCATCACAGCACCTTCTCTGGAGGCTGTGGGAAGTGCTGTGGGCACTGATGGGTGGGAAGGGCAGGGACTTGCAGTCCAAACCCTGACAGGCTTCATCTTGATCTGTCCAGAGCCAAGTCTGTGGCTGGTCAGGGACAAGCCCTTTGCTTCCAGGGCAGAAGTTATCAGCACCACTGTGAGGACGGTGCAGCTGACGGCTGCTTGGTGCCTTCTGTGAAGGTGGTCCACACCATGAAATTCCTCCTCTGTGTCCCACCAAAGGCAGGCCAGGGAAGCAGCTTATCTGTATGGCTGAGCCTGATGCTTCCTGAGCAGAAACAGGCTCTGTCCTGCCTCAGCTGTGCTCGCTGTGTCTGCTTGGGGGATGTCCTGGAAAGGCGGATCTGGAGGGAGACCCAGCTGCATGTCGTGGGGTGACTGCAGGTGAACCTCTGAGGCTCAGCTCCCAGCTGGAGTTGGGGGGGGTCACGGTCACAAGCCGTGTCGGTGCACGCGAGGGGTCCAAGCTTGCATGGTCAGGGCTGTGCACGTGCCTGTGTGGAGGAAGAGGAGAGGATTTTGTTTTCCATCTCAATCAGCCTGGTCTCTTTAGCAAGCTCTAACAAAGGGACGGTGGCTTTTCATGCTGCTCTTGATCTCGGGGCCAGTAGCAAAATCCTCCCGGCAGGTCCCTGGGCACCATTCCCTCCTCTCTCATCCTGTAGCGATGCCGGAAACACTGCAGGCGGTACAAATAGAGGGCAGCATTAGTGATGCAGAGTGATGCAGAGCCAAGAGGGGAATTGTGCTCCAGTACCACGCAGCCCTCCCTGCCAGCTGCCTCTGTGCTGCGTCCTGGTCCCGGCAGCCAGCATGGGCTGGGTGCTGTGGAGCAAGGGAGAGTCCAATGCAGGCAGCTGGCTTGGGGGGCTTTTGGATCAGTGTTTTCCTCTCAACTGAATAATTCTCATGGTTAAAAGGGGTGTCCCATGCCAGTAGCACCACAGCAGTGGGTTTCTGGGGGTGGCAAGGCAAATTAGTGTGCAGGGGGCACTGACTGTCCTGACTGTCACCGAAGTCCTTGGTGACCTTGGGGGAGACGACTCCTGACTCCATAGCTCTGCTGTCTCTACTCTTCATCAGTCCTGCCTAGGTGATGCTGCGGGCTGTGTCCAGCTATCCTGAGGAGCAGTTCCGTCTCCCCAACCAGTTCCCACCTCCTCGTCCCCTGGGAGCCTCCAGTTGGTTTCAGTGAGGACCCATTTCCCCTCCATGCTGCAGAATAGAAAAGGATTTTACTTATTTTTTGTTGTTTTTTTTTCCCCCTCTATTAAGTCTGTGACTAGAACATTGTGGCTTTTAAGTTTATTCCAACTGTTTGATATTTTACATAATCGTATTATTTATGTGACAAGATTAGAAGTACTCTGCATGCTGACAGGCAACTAGCACACATGCAATTTCTTGCCAATCCTTCACAAATTTGCATTGTATTCCTGACTTCTTAGAGTCTGTGCAGATTGTAGTGTTAGGCAGAGAGAGAGGTATGTAGAGAAACAGAGGGGGAAGGTGGAGAAGACGGGAGGCAAGCTGCTCATCCGAGAGCTGTTGTCTCCTTGCTGTCCTTCAAGATCTTTTGGCCTTTCCAAGCAGTACCCAGTGCTCGGTGCCTGTCACGCTGGGGCTAATGGAAATACCTGGCCAGGCTTCAAACCCTTGGCCTCTAACAGCAAGTGCTAAGCACACAAAGGTGTTTGGTTTAATATCCCGCTGCTCGCCCGTGGGATACTTGATTTATTCTATGCCTGTAAACATTCATTTCACACCTAAACAGGGGCAGGTTCATCACTTCTGCAATCATCATTTATTCATGTCGTGAGGGTTGCAGGAAGCAGAGATAAATGGATTTCTGTGAAATTGGTGCTCCAGGCTGCTGAGGAGCCTCCATCCTTCTCACTGGACTCCAGAGCAGGGTTGGAAATCTTCCCTCTTCAGCTCCTCCACCCTGGTACTTTGGCATGGGGTCCTCTGCAGAGCTGTGCCATGCCTTGGGCCAGGATGTGGTGCAGCTGGAGGGCTCTGACCCCGACACCAGCCAGGGGACACTGGGGTCCCTCATTCCCACATGTCACGAGGTGTCGGCCATGCTCAAGGACAGCACGTGCAGAGATATCTTAGTGTGGGTCCTTGCTTTGCTGGCTTTCCGCTGCTTTGGGGGAGCTTTCTTTTCTCTGTATTAAGGCAAGCATTTGCTAAATATCCTTTTTGGGGGAGCAAGTAATACGCACCCTTTTCAGGAAGAAAAATCCCTGCCTTTTGTGCCCCAGGCAGAGGACAACTGGCTGAGAGGGGCTGGTGCTGCACTACACCTCACAGCCACCCTGGAGGCTACAGACTTGGGATGGAGGCTGGGACCTAGCTGTACCTTCCCATGTCCGTCAGGGCTGGAATAAAACCTCCTCAGCGCCTACAGGACATCACCCTCCTGATGGGGAAATCCTACATCTAGCTGGCCCTCAGCCGACTGGTGCTCCCCCAGCACACCCCAGGATGGCAGAGCAAACCCCAAACCACCAGAGATGGATGTGCCCTCCCTAAATAATTCATGGCTCGAGCTCGCGCTTGGCTTCCTTTGTTATCTCGTTACGAATGAAAAAATGAACCAAGATTAAAGAGCTCTGGCTCTGTTTCCAAATTTATAGGCATTTAAAATGTGACGTTTGAGTCTGTTACTCCTCTGACTGTTGTCAGGCTGATTCAGTGCAGAGCAGCGTGGGCACTGTGCTCGCAGCTGGCCCAGGGCATCGCTGTGCTCAGATGTGTCAGACGATGGTCAGCATCCTGAACACCCCCAGGGATGAGTGGATCCAGAGGGCTCACAGCCACGTGGCCACAGGACTTCATGTAGTTCCCGTGGTAGCCAGCTTCACCACCGCATCCTCCTCCTCATCATCACCCCCTCTGTCCCACTGCACCTCCACCCTGCCACCCTTTGCCACTCTGCACCCCTCCTGGATGACACTCTCCACCTCTGAGCATCCCACCTCCCGCCCCTGGCACTAAGCTCATAAACCTGGCAGTGCTAATTGGCTCTGACTTTGCTCTGCTCTGCAGAGGCTTACCTTCTGGAAGTGACCATTTCTCTCTGTTCAGCCTAGAGGGAGCTGAGAGGGCTAACTTAGATTTAGACTTTGAATTTCTAAATGTCTGAAATTAGGTGACATGAATCCACAGCTTCTCCAGCACCCTGTCCCTGTGATTAATCACTGTCTGAGAGCGAAGCTGGGTTCTCCCTGCCTCCTAATTCAGCACCATTTTTTATGGAAATAAAAGCTTCTGCTGTGTCCAGCTCTGCTGATGCCTGTGGCACCAGCGGGTGCCCAGCTGGCTCTGCAGCATCGCACCTGCACCAGGAAGGCTTTCTTCTGCAGAGCCCGCCAGGTAGTCAGGGCAGTCAGGGAGAGCAAGGAGCTTCAGCTTGCTTGTACGGCCTCTGTCCTGGACCACAGGAGAGCCCGTGTGCCTCAGGTTGTGCTGTGTAAGGAGCATGCATCCTTCATCAGGCTGTGTGCCAAGGGATGATCTCCCAGGGCTGGGTCACATGGAGGAGCTTTGGGGGAGGGCTGGGCTCCCTGTGTCCCACTGCTTCCCCAGCGCTGGAAGTGTGTCACCTCTCAGAGCCACAGCTTCAGAGGGGGATGTGGAGAAAATCCTATGAGACATTGAAAACGCAGGACAAAGAAATGGCCTGGAGATTTTATGCCAAGACAGTTTAGTTTCTTGAAGCATCAATGTCTAATTGCCCTGCACAGCCCTCAAATATCTTTTTTGGTGAAGTTAAGCTATCTACTTAAAGCCCATTTCCACACAAGAACAGTGCAGCTTTTAAAATACAAGAAGAGTTAAAGATATGGCATCACCTGGAGCTGACAACACCATGCACAGCTAGAGCTGCTCCTCCAGGAAGGGGTAACTCTGTGATGCCCTTTGTAATGACATGGCTGTCGCCATTTTCAGTCATATTTTCTGTGTCTTGTCATCCAAAAGGGACCCAGCATCTTCTGGAGAAAGAAAGTGCACCACAGGGGTGGTGCAACATAGAGTGACTGCTGGCACTGGGCTCTCTCTGCTGACCTCAGGGACATTTCAAGACAACAGTAGGTGGGGCCATTTTTGTTAAATACAGTAATCTATACCCAGAACGGGGTCAACTGACCTGCAGTGTCCATGGTTGTTAATGAATGCACTGAGACATGCACCCCGTGTGCCTGGCTGGGGTCATTTTTCCCCCAGCTGCTGGAGCAGGAGGGAGAGATGATGTAGGTATTGCTCATTGCAGTGCACGCTCTGCTGGGGGTCTGCCAGAGGCTGGCTCCTGTTTGGGGACTGAAGCACTGTGGAGTACCTTTGCAGGGACAAGCAGGGCTGAGCTGAAGCTGTGGAGGCAGCTGTGCAGAAAGGCTGACTTGGGGTGATGCTTCTGAGCATACCCTCTTCCTTGGAGACTTTTGTGAGAGTCGTGCGGAAAAGCAGCCCATGGCAGGAGGGAGACAGGGCTTGTGAGTGTTGCTGCAACACCCTGAGAGCAGGATTTACCCTTCTGCTGTGTTTTCCTTTTCCTTCCACTAATGCAGCTTCTGGTAGTTCACATGGTTGGTCCCATTGCTTGTAGGTGGGATGCAGCACTCCCAGTGGCCATCAGACTGATGTAGTTTGCTTCCCCATATCTGACCAGCCACAGAGGCAATATTAATGGTGTTTTTCCAAAGGTCCAGGAAAGAGAGCTAACACAAGGCAAAAAGGGTTATGTTCTTAACTATAGTCACTGACGTCAGGATCAGGAGGACTCATCAGCTCAATGTTCGGAGCACTCATGAGGAGGTTGTTTGCGGACATCCCTGTTCCTATCAAACCTGTGACTGATGCTACATGTTCTCAAGCACAGCTTTGGCTTGTTACATCCTACCCTCCCACCCGCAGATGCACAGGTATCCTGTGCTCCAATAACCTTCTCCCTGCCCAGGAAACCAGACCCAGATGTTAATCTCCCAAACTCACAGGCAGTTCCAGACTTTTTTTTTTTGGGGGGTGGGGGACAGCACAGAATATTTGTGAAAATCTGTTTTATGGCCAGGAGCCAGCGAGTTTCTGCTCCATGTTGCATGCTTACCTCTCTGTTTGCCGCACAGTGTTGGTGAGGACCAGGCAAAGGCAGGTAGGGCCATTCATCAAGGACAGCTATGCCATCAGTGCTAATGGGTGGTCAGCTAAGACTCCTCTCCCCCCACCTCATGGATTTTTATCCAAAAATTAGCCTTTACTGGGAAGGTTTGTTCTCTCATCCTGCATCGATGTCCATCTGACAGGGGATGAACTGACTCAGAAATAAAGAGCACAGAGCAGACAGGGTGAGAGGAAAATAGCTCTAATGTAAAAATAAACGGTGTCCAGCCACCCACTGTGTCCAGCTGAGCTCCCAGTAGGGTCTCACAAGCCTGACACAGAGCAGCAGCTGCCCTTTCATTAGCAGCCTGCTCATTTTCTCCCCCTACAGCTGAATTCCCCTTGAAAAAAAAAAAAAAAAAACAACAAAGTGAGAGGAAGGAGAAAGAGCCCCTGACTCCAGCGCTGTGAGCTCAAAGCAGCCTGCTGTGCTCTTGGCTGTGGGGACGCACTGCCGGGGTCCTACTGAAAGTGTGGCGAGGTGAGAAGAGCCCTTTGATCCTGCCCTGTCCCACAGCCCTGCAGGAAAAGGATGGAGGGACCACTCTGATCTCCTCTTCACCTTGTCCACTGCTTCTTCAGGACCCCTCTGCTTGTGTGTGGCTTCCAGGGCTCTGCTGCACGCTGCCTCACCTTCCCACAGCCAGGACCTTCCCATGCTTCTCCTGGATTTGGACTGCTGTATTTGTTCCCTGCTCAACAGATGTCTCCTGAGTCCAGGGGACACCACTGTCTCTGACCCTCTAGATCTAGGGTAAACAGGGTCACCCCAATCATCCTTCAGAGGCACTGCAAATGGATTCATTATGTCCTGTGCCCATGCTCTAGGAGCCAGCAGGACAAGCAGCTGGGAGGAGCAAGGCTCTGCGTCTCACAGGAGTCTCTTTATCCTGGGTTTCTGAAGAATTCAGTTTAGCACTGTGCCATCAGTTCACATCAGACTGAGCTGGGTGCATGAAGGGTGCTAAGCTCCTGCAACAGCATTATACTGTTCTAAGTGCCCTTGAAAACCTGCTCTCTGGGGACTGTTCTGGGTGTGGACACAGACTTTCCTTCTTTTCCTGGGTGCTGAAGCTCCTGCTCAGTTGCCCACTGTGTGAATGAGGCCAGGGAGACATTGCTGGAGAAGCCCTGGGTAATGGAGTATCTTGGCTTTGAACTTCAGACCAACAGAGCATGTCCCACTGCCCAGACATTAACCAGCCCTGAGCAAAACCCTCTGCACCTTTCACATCCATTCATCCCTCTGCTCCACTGGAGTGGACCTGTGTCCTTGTGCTTAAAAATGTCACCACACCTCTGGAGTCACCAGACCCAGAGTCTCATCCATGTTCCCTTTGAAGCCCAGGGAAATGGCCCTCCTGACCCTGCAACAACCCAGCTGCATAAGGAGCAGCTTGTGCAAACCTTCCTTGCATTATTGGTAAGCATTTATTCACGTGAACTGTCCACAGACATGGACAGGACTGCTTGCGCTAGCAAGTGCTCACATATCTGAGCAAAGGCTGAACAATACAGCCTCTGGAAATGCAATGAGCAGACGGAAGAAGACCTTTAAGTCTTTCCAAGACACTTTGCAGAGACGTAAGAGCTCAAATTTCCTGGTTCTTTCTCTCTTTCTGAAAAACCCACAGCAACCCCTGCAACGCAGAGGAGCTAGGCACAATAATCTCGCTTCAGCTCCCCGAAACTAGCCAAGCAGAGGAGAAAAATGATTTAGATGATTTACAGCACTTCGGAAGAGTTGAAAAAAGTGAAGTAAATAATAAATCAAAACCAGCAAAAAGAACAAGAATACATCCATCTTTTATGAGCTCTATTCACTGCTGTATGTACAGTTCAGACATAAAACAAACGCGCCGTGCAAAGTTGCTGCTGCTTCAGAAGTGTCTGTGCCCAGCAGTTTCAGAGCACTTCCAAACTACATAAAAGCAGAGGCAGAGGGAGGCGCAGGCGTTGTCTGCTGAGTGCAGGAAACCAGTTCCTATTCTCTGCCTCCTTATCAGCCTTCTGCATAGCCCAGAGTGGGGATGATTTCAGCTGGGAGATGGGGTGCACAATGAATGCATGATAAAAATTATTTTTTCCAAAAACCACGTTTTATCTTCAGGGTCCTTGCCCCATTAAAATGTCACCTGATGTGTTCGTCAGCTGCAAAGTATCCTCTCACTCTTATCACAAATTCTCGCAAACACTGTTGTCTGAAGGCTGCCCAGAGTACCCCAGAAGCTCCCTTTCATCCACCTACAAGATCCTCTTGCCATACTTCCCTGAGAAAGGGGCTCCTGCAGGCCTATTTCTCTGATGCTCCATTTGATAGGCACAGTTACTGCCTGGGAGGTTGCTGAAGGGTACATCCAAACCCTGATCTGAGCATGGGTCACTCCACAGCAGAACAATGAAAGCAAAGCATGGGAGGCAAGTTAGCACAGAAAAAACACACTGTTCTGAAAGACAGAAACTTTCCTCCAAAACATAGCTCCGCTTCACAAGAACAGCAGGTGATACAATAACCCATGGCCTCATGTTTTAGGAGCTCCAGACATTCTGTGTACCAAATCTATACCAAATATTCTCCAGTAGCTCTCCTTGCAGACTGAGTCCAAACATGGAAAACATCTGCTTCAAGGTCCTGGACAGAGGCAAAATCCTCCAAATACATGAATCCAAGAGACACCTCCTCTGTAGGGCTGAAGTCTTGCAAGGACATGGATATGGTTTTGGTGCACCTCTTACAGCCAACGGAAATCCCATTTGAATCCCAAAGAACCAGCCTTCCACCTCCTTCACCCCAAGGGACAACAGCCCGATGTGATGTGGCCAAGTCCATGACCTGGTCAGACCTGTCTCAGTGGAGGCACAAGGACCAGCCTTAGTGTGCAGGATGACTCTATTCACACCCAGGCAGCCCTGAGTATCTTCTGGAGGGCCTGAAAGTCTGTGTCTGAGCCTCCCATATGGCCCCTTGACCCTGAGGGCTGCAGCAGTTGGACGTCTTTGGATCAGGAAACATTCCCAGCCTCCATTTTTCCCGTTGTGCCACTAGCTCTCGAGGGAAATAACAGACAGGTTTGAGACACATCAGCTTTGAGGGACTCTCCCCTGGTCTGTCTAGCCCAGTGACACACAGGCCCTGGTCTGTTCACATCCTAACGAGTTCAGTGCAAAAGGACACTCCTGATCCACGTGGGAGTGACAGGGACCACATGGGTGAAGTTTGCTAACATCCTCATCAGCTTTGATAAATCGTAGCAGACGTGTCAGGATGGGGCTGGTCACATCTGGGCTTGGTAGATGCTCACCCACATCAGGGACTGGATGACGTGACCTATTTTATCTTGCTTTAGGCAGGAAATTTGAAAGACCAAGGAGGAAGGAGCCTGAGGTTCTGCCTTCATCCAGGATGCCCTGGGCCCCGACAGCTGTTTGTGGTGAGGTTGGGTCCAGACTGGCTGAGTCATGAGGCCAGTTTCTGGCCCATCCTAACATAGAGTTCCTATCTCTCACATTTCACAGGCATCTGTGGCCTCTCTTGAGCTGGCAGGCTCCTCGCAGGGTCACATACCACCGGCTGTTGGCTGTAAATCTGTCTCCTGGCTGGTGGTGGCTTTTCTTGCAGGATACTGCAGCAGCCTGTCCATGCAGTCCCAACAGCAGTTGGCTGCTTTTGTTCACTGGGCAGATCCCCTGTCCCTTTGCTATCAGCCAGCAGTCACAGCTGGCTGCCTTTGAGACAGGCTCTGATGCAGGACACAGGTAGGCTCCTCAGATAGCAGCTCCCAGCATCACCTTTCTGCTTCTCCAAGCTCCAATGGAAAAAGCTCTGGAGAATCAGCCTCACCACTGACCTTCTGGACTCTAAACCCAGCTCCACCTCTTCAGGCTCCAGCAGGAGCAGGGATGATTTCTAGAAAGCCCCAGTACACTGCACTTTCATTACCACTAACCTCCAACAGCCTTTCTGTTGAGGGATTTTCTTTTCTCAAAAGCAGCAGCTCATGGCAAGAGTAATTTAACTTCCAGCCCTATGAAATCAGTGCTTTCCTTGCTCACTGTAACCTACTTCAGCTCCACAAATCCTGTGCTGAAGAAGGAATGGCTCAGGAGCACTCCACTAGGAGCAGAGCTGGGAGCAAGGATGGTCTGAGCATTGGGAGAAACAGTAAGGGCTGGCTGAACTGCTCAGCCCAGGGAGCTGGCTGAGGCAGTGCTCAGGCTGCCTACCACGCAGCAATGGGAGCCAGTGGGAGCTGAGATACATGCAGGATGGGCCTAGTTTGTCCCCATCACCACAATGGCAATGTCTCTGGCCATACTGGATCCTGACAGCCACTAGAGAGAGCGCATCCCCTAATACCAGTGCCTTCTGTGAGGAACTGAGCTACTTCCCACTGCTGGGGCAGCCAGGTTTCCAGTAGAAGCTATTTGGGACACACAGCATTGCCCAAGGAGCCAGGATTTCTCATCAGACAATGGAGACTTGCTCAACATTTTCTGCCTTTGCCCTCCTCCAATTCCAGCACCTTTTGGGGCTTTCTTAGGAAACACTGTTCTCAGACACCCATACCCCTCTGAGCAAGCTCAGGGTCTTGGTGCAGCAGCCAGCAGGTTCTAGCAGAGGGATCCTGCCCCCTTGCACGCCCTGGGCCGATGGGCTGCAGCACACTCTTCCTGAACAGCCTTGCAGAGCAGCAGGGAACAGCCCGGCAGCCTCCTGCAAAACCCCATCACGCCGTGGTGTAGAGCAGTGACTGCCAGTGCCCAGGGGGCTGGAGGAGGTGGAGCACCAGCCGCGAGGTCGACTGCGCAGGACAAGCTTTCCCCAGAAAGATCCCAGTCCCAGGTAGTGAGAGTGCTCCCACAGCAGCACCTCTCTGGGTAGGCATGCAAGACATCCAGGCTCGAGACATGCCACCTCCCTCTGACGGAGCTCCCCCAGTTAACAAGACACTTTCTCCCTGCCTTTCTAAAGCCCTATGATTTTCCAGCCCTCTTCAGAAGGACATTATTCCTAATTCAGATATGGAGAAACTGAGGCACAGGTGAGCACGGTCTGTGCAAAGCCTCAGAGTGCCTTGCCAGCAGAGCTGGAAAGTGCCCTGGTTATCACTTTGGGACCTACCCTGCCCCAGCTCCTGGTGACAGATCCCACAGAACATCCTCACACCAGGCTCTGGCACACTGGGTCCCTGAACCTTGGAGGCACCAGCCAGCTCTCAGGCTGCTTGCTGTGATGTCCCACCACGTGCCCCCCCAGCTGGCTGGATCACCTCTGGTCAGATCCAGCAGTTCTGCCCTTTGCACATGGCATGGTGTGTGCAATGGAGAAATGGGTTGGGCCAAGGGGGATGGTGCTGGGCATGCAGCACTGTTCAGCCAAGGCCCAGCACCCAGTGTGGGCAACCTAATCAGCAGCAGAACAGATTAAAAAAAAAAGAGGAAACTGGAGCTTTCTGTCCTTCCCCCACTCCTCCAAAGCAAGCGGTGCTGTGTGCCCTTGGGGTACCTGGTACCTCCCTTGCAAGCTCAATGCCAGAAGCTGCCTGTGCCCTTGCGGTGCTGGGTAGCTGGAAATGGCCCGTCTGAAGCAATCTGCAATGCGTGCTGCTTTTAATTAGAAAGGGCTGCACGCCCACCTGCAAGGCACTGTAAATCTGGTCTGCGCTGTAAAGAATGTCCTGGTTTTAAGTTGTAATTAGAACTTCTATTGACGGCGCAAAGCCTCATTTTTCATGTGAAGCTGCTCATTGCTCCCAGTCAAGAAATCAATCTGGGCCCGTTGAAGAGATGGGGCCATCAGATTTGCAGGATGGATTGATGGTGGAGAATACAGACTTTCTTAACCCCTCTGCTGCCCTGGCTCTTACTGGGGGTGGGAAGGGGCAGAGGGCCGGGGGCAGGAGGACTGGTGCCTTCACGGATCCCTGTGCCCCACTGCAGGCACTCTCAGTGCAGAAAGGCAGCAAGAGCTCTGCTTCACAGGACAGCGACTTGCAGCCTGCCTGCACTCCCTGTTTGAGGAGTGCAGGACAGGGGCAAAGCCTAGCATCCTCCATCTAGCTGGAAGAACAAGAGCACTTAAAACCTATTTCAGCTCTAACACACAGTTACAGATGCTTGCAGCATCCTGCCAGCTGAACTTGTTACCAGTATTTCACCAGCTTGAGACTCGCTGGGAAAAGCAGAGCTGCTGCTCGCGGAGGGCTGCACGTTTGGTTCTTGGGGACACTGTTGCCTTGCTCTTCTGAGGATGTTCCTTGTCACAGCACCTTGAGCCAAGGTCAGAGCTGGATCCCCATGTCCCCTTGCAGGCTCTGGAGGAGGTGCTGGCTGCTCCTCCTGTCCAGCATGACATGCTCGGGGGCTGCTTTCTGCACACACTGCTGAGACCATCATTTTCAGCTGGAGCAGTTCTCTTTGCAACAGAAAAAGTCACCAGGCGACAGCCTGTGCTTTGCTGGAGCTTTGCCATAATTTAACACATTGCTCATCCCTGGTGGAGGGAGGATACCAGGGATTAGCAATGCATTTGTCCAAGTCTCTATGCCACTGCAGACTGATTAGACTTGTGCCCACTTAATTACAGCATTTTACCCACCCCTGCTAGAGCAGTCAGTTGGGGACCTCACAGTGGAGAGAGAAGAAATAATAATTTAGGGCAGAAATGTCAGCTTTTTTCTCAGCCAACGTCCGTGGATCTACACTTTCTAGTCAAGCTGATGACACAATCTCTGTTTTTTGGCCCCATGCTGGCCCTACTGACACCTGGTGCAAACCTTCAGACTTTCCTCAGCACCACTGCTCAGCTGGTTGTCCATGGCAGCCTGAACTCTGTCAGTGCTCTGTTGTGCTCTGTGATGAAGCCTCTTGCGGATCACTCTTCTCTTCTTTTTCTTCTTGTTCTTTGCCAAGCAAAGCAGTGTCTTGTGGACACATCCCTTCTCCATGGACCCCCAAGGGTCTTGCAGAGGAACCCAGGGCGGGGAACCTCTGTGCTGACCACTTCACCTTGGCTTGAATGCCCCCCCTGGGATTACAGCTAAGGGTCTTCAGCAAATCCCCTCCCTTCCAGGTCTCCATGCTCCACAAACAGCAGCAGTAGAGCTGGGTCTTGCCCCTCACTCTCTTGCTAAGACATAGGAAATCGTAGCACCTATTGGGTTCATCAGGACTCTGGTGGGTGACTGAGAAATGGGGCAGGGACTGCAGGAAGGTGGCAGATGTGTGTGCACACGCACATCCCCTGGCAGTGGGATGCTTGCGGTTGTCATAGTTTTTTGGTCACAGCGCTGCCTTCCCTGGTGCTTTTAATAGTGCTCTTGAAAACACCGGCATTTGTGTGCCCATGGGTGTGCACATGCCCCTGTGCCTGCACGAGTGATGCTTTTCTGTGTGGGGATACCATCCTCTGGACCTGATGGCCATCTGTGTTTCAGCACCAATGAGCATCCTGGTGTGTCTCTATGGATGGGTGATGTGTCAGCCCACATCTGGCTGTGTCTGTCTTCACTCCAGTTGTGCACGAGGGTCGTGTCTTGCATGTGGGCTGGGAGGTTGATCCTCTTCTGTGTCCCCAGCCCTGCCCACCTCCCCAGTAACAATTCCAGGTCCCTGGCATTTGCTGCTGGAATAAAAAATGGACACATCAATGGCTAGGGCAGAGGCTGGAGGAGAAAATGATCTCTGCCACCATCTACTGAGAAATCAGAGGCACACCTTTGGGTGTTCAGGTGGCACAGAAGGACTGATCTTACCAGCTGTCCGACAGATAGCAGTGATAATTCGTATGTCTGAGCAAAGAGTTCACCATATTCCTGTCCCAGTTGGCTTCCTTGGGACCTGGAGCTGTGAAGTTAACAGGAAAATGGGAAAAGAAGAGAGTTTTTATCTCAAAGGAAGGTTCCCGACTCTTTGCAAGGGCTCTGTTTACACATGCCCGTTTCTGCACTCATCTGTAATGGGTGCAGATCGTAAGGGGCCTCTGATAGCATACCTCTGTCCCTGCCAGCCTTGGTGCCAAGGGGCTGCAGCCAGAGCGAGGGCAGAGGAGAGGTGAGAAGGGGAGGGTTAGCGTGGCAGGTACTGGACAAGGGTGTCTGCTCACTCGACGAAACTTGCCTGATTCAGTGCTGCCCTCTCTGACCACATGCTCTGCTGTTGTGTTGCAGTCTCCATGCCTATTCTGTCTGCTTTTGCAAATATCCCAAGGGAAGCACAGCTGGGGACTGGGGATCTGCTCCAGAAAGGAGCTGGTCAATCCCACTCCATGGGTTAACAGCTCACCGCTGAGGTGCTCTGCTCTGTACAGCACTGGGCACAGGGGACAGCTGACTGCCCTACCTCCCATCTGGCTGTTCCCATCTCTCACCTCTGATCTTCAGAGGGAGCATCTTCTGACCGCAGAAGCGCTCTACAGAGACCACAGGACTCCAGCTCAGGGGCCTCAGTAGCCAAGAACAGTACCCGGGTGGCCTCTCCTTCTTTGGAGACTGTAGTGGCTGCTCTGTGGAGTGCCTAAACTCTTGTCTATTTAGGGAAAGGAGTGGTTTCCCTTCTTTTGTCCTTTAAGTTTCTGCCCTGTCTGCTTAACCCAAGAACTCCCTGGGCTTCCCTGGTCCAGCTCCATTCACCATCATGTTCACATGCATGGAAACAGAGAACTCCAGTTTGGTGTCTCATGTGCCAGTGGAAATGAGAGAGGACAGAGAAGGATGAGCAGGGTCTCTGGAGAGCTGAAAAACAGGAATCACCACCCGAAATTCCCCTGTTTGTCAGAAAGGTGCCATGCACCCTATTGCTGCCCTCATCTTTCTCCTTATTAATAATGGCGATGGTGGTAGGTCTTTCTGCTTTCCATCCTCAGCACTTCCAGGTGTCTGCCCTGTGAGCTCAGCACCCCAGACCTGTAGGGAAGCCCCAGCCTGGCTCCCAGCACACAGGGGACTCTGCCCACGAAGAGAGGAGACCCTGGGACACCCACACCTGTCTGTGCTCCTGCTTCTCCCATGATCTTTCTGGTTGTATTTTGGCGTTGATTCTCCCCAGGATCTACAGTGGTGCGTCACAACCACAGCCCTCATTTTCTCTGATGTCCTGGTCAGAGGACAATGTCCCAAAATGCCTTCCCATTATTGTACTTCCCGCGGCAGGGTACACCCATGTTCCTGGCACTGCCGGCTCCCACAGGGGGTGGTTTGGCTGTCGGCTCCTGACGAGGGGCACCACCCATCAGACAGCAGCCCAGCTGGTGCCAGCTCGACATGGCTGGGTCAGATTTAGGCATGGATTCAAGGCTACAAGATGCTCTCCCACTCCATGTGACATGCTGGTTGTCAGAGGATTCAGGAAAACCTCTTCCAGATAGTGGTCCACAGGGAGGCAGGAGGCCAGGTGGTATTTTTGGGAGCTGCCCTTCCTGGGGACTCCTGAGGATGGTTTCACTGTTGTGTAAATAAAAAATATTGAAAATCTGGAGACAGCCTCCCCAACAGAGGGTCAAGATGCTGTAAAGAAGGTGCTGTGAACTAATCAGAGCCGACGGAAAGCTGCCAAGACCCAAGTTAAGCCTGCGGTGGATTTGGATTCACACTGGAGATAAAGAGGCAGCTCTCAGAGAGCTGGCCTCTGGAGCTGGTTCAGATTAACCCGGATTTTCAGCATCATTTCTTGCTATTCCAGTCCACAAATCCCAGCTGCTCTGCCAGCACATACTGGGATGGACCACAAAGCCCTGGAGACACATGCAGCTCTGCCACCCCTCTGCCAGCCCAGCCCAGCCTTGCCTGCCCAGCACCGAGTGCTTGCACTGCGAGCTGGTGCTGCTCTACCAAGCCACAGAGCCTTTTTCCTCCTGCCCTCTTAGCAGAAGAAGGGTGGATGAGGCAGGTAGACTAAGGAGACCCCTAAGCTATAAGCCTCAAGGAAGGAGCAACACCCAGTCCCCAGACACAGCCTCCATGGGTGCATGCAAAGGGCCTACAGCCTGCAGCAGCACTTTACAGCGTAAATCACATCCCTGCATCCCTCTGCAGCCCAGTCTCTGCCATCACCTCTGCTGTGCAGCAGCCTCTCTGCAGGGCTGGCCCTGCCCCTGCTAATATATCCCCCATGGAGAGGAAAAACCTGCAGCAGCTTTCCTGCCAGTGCCCTCCTGGCATCGTCAGAGAGATGAGGTCCCATGTGGGTAGGGGCCTGTGCACACAGCGAGGCTGGCATTAACCCCAGCCCTGACGTGCTCCCTCCTGGCTGCCTGACTACGGCACCCCATGGCCATGGCACTTCTGGAGCTGCTGGAGGTGTCACAGCGGGGCTGGGACTGGGGTGAGACTGTCTCTAATTGGGAGGCTGGCACGAGGCGCCTACCTTATGAATACCCACCCTGGCTCCCAGCTGAGCAGAAGGAGCAGATTAGTCATCCTTTCCCCCGGTGCCGAGCTGGCTCCAGGCTCCTGCACGCTGCTGCTAATGCATTGGCTTCACTTGGGCAGGCTGGGAAATCCCGATTCTGCAGCCTTTAGGCAGCCAAGAGCTATGTGAGCCATGGGTTGTGTGTGATATAACACCCGTACCTCGGAGATGTCCCCTGGCTTTGGCCTTTCTCCTCAGGTTTGTACCGTGATACCAAAATATGATGTGAACCTGAAGAGCAAGGTGGGGAGGTACGTGGAGTTGTGAAAGGGGGAACAGGAGCAGAAACAGGCTGGAGAATGTCATGGGGGACAGGAGGGTCGCCACATCCCAAGTATTTCTGGATGCCAGTGAAAGTGGGCTCCCTTTTCCCTCCATCCCTGTGTGGGTACCACCCTGGGGGGGGAGGTTACTGTGTGTCCCCAGCTGTCTCTGGAGGGAGTCTCCCCTTCCAAAATAGCCTCTGCTACTGCTGAGCTACTCAAGAAACTCCTGGCCAGAAGCATTGGGCCTCTTGGCTGAGGGCAGCTCGCAGGGCTGGAGCAGGGCATCCCTGCAATAGTGAAGCCCTGCAGCCAAAGATGCTGGGCAAACACCTTGCTCCAACCCTGCTCTGGGACTGGGAGATGCCCTTCCCACCTCCACCTCCTTGCTGAGGACACCCAGAGGAAGGAGACACCCTTAAAGCTTTTGGAAAGGGGAAGTCAGAGGCCCAACAAGGCTGGGCAGTTGTAGGGCATAGAGATGGGTATGGCATCTATAGGTTTCACTCTGCTTCAGCGTGCATGTCCTGGAGCAAAGGCATGCTCCAGGAAGCACTGGCTAAGAGGGACCATGCCATGGCAGACTGTGACCCAGGAGCGCTGCAACAGGATGCCTCTTGCTGTGACAGGCGACCTGCTAGAAAACCACCTTAAAATAGGCTTCAGGAGGGCTTTGTCTCAGAGCCTATTATCCGCACGGAATGCCAGATTAGTGAGCAAAGCCCTCCTTGGGCTTTGAAAATGCTCTGCTAAGGAGGGATAATCATGTCATAGAGGCCCTCCAGGAGCCACCATGGAGGAGATGGGGACAGCAGTGACCTCAGCTTTATGTAAGGGGGATCAGGGGAGAGGGGGCATGGCACCTCAGTTCAAAGATTGCTTTCCATGGCCACCTTCACCAAGGATCATCTATTTCTCCGCATCCTGAGCAGCCACCACTTGTCAGAGCTGTGTGCAGGCTGGCAGCACACCCTGGCATCTCCCACCCTCCCTCCCAGGTCCACAAAGCACTGCTAATTTGGCAGCAGTAAGGCAGGATGGGCATCAGCAAGGCAGGACATGCCCGCAGCAGGTAGAATTGCAGCAGTCCCCTGTGGCACATCTTTCCTGCGGGCAGAAGAGACAGAGAGTGAAGTGCCCCTCTTCAGCAAACCCACACAGACCCCCAGGTCTCCCACTGCATCCCTGAGCAACTCAGGGCTGCTCTCTCCTTCATCCCCTGGCTCTGCCCGTACCTGTCGGGGGCTGCCTCCTTCCCTCATCACAGTGTGCTGGCAGGAGACCAGCCCACTCCATGCACTGCTTGGCCAGAGCACTTTCACTCCCACTGCCAGTCGATTATCAAGTCCATTAGGGGAAGGAGAAAGCAGCGTGGCTCCCGGTGCACTCTTCTTCCCCATCTCCCCCTTGGTTTCTAGTGCCAGCCTCAGGCTGACTTGTTTAGCCCAATCGTAACATCAGCACATTCCCTTAATGCTGTGGAATAAGCAGAGCAATGACTTATGGACAGGTGGCTTTATTTCAAGTACAGGAGATCCCCCCAGTCAGATCGCATAAGCTGTGAGCAAGTTAGAGACAAGCTTCCACCAGGCCTTGCTAAAACCATTACTCATAACGTGCACCTAATCATGGGATATTCCTGGGCTTTTTGGATTAGGTCTCCATGCTGCATCAGGAGCGCGTGCTGGGATTTACTAGATGTTTTACAGGTTACAAGGAGGAAAAGAAGAAGCCTTTACTCTTTATGGGACAGCTTTTATGCTCTGCAGTTTCCGCACCACGTTTTTACTGCCTGCAATCCTAAGCTCCATCAATCCAGAGCGAGCACTGAGGGGGTTTGATGGTAGCAGGCAGCGAGCAGCAGGCACCAGGCTGCTGTGCAGGGGCACGGGGCACTTGGAGCAGAGGCTGCTCTGCATCAGGGCCTGGGAAACTGGGAAAGGGGGGGTCACTGGGGTAGGGTGTGCTTGGGGGGGGCGAGGGATTCCCAACCAGAGAGTTCCCCCCCCAGCACATCTGCATTGCTATTCTGCTGCTGCCTTGTAGCATCCAGCCAGAGATGGCTCCGGGCTCCTCAGCAGCACCAGCAACACTGTATATTGCTGTCTCGAAGAGGGAACAGGGTGTCCCAGCCCAGAGAAAGGTGAGAAAGAGTATGTAGGGAGGATGTGGAGAGCCGGACTGGCTCCTCCTGCTACCCCGAATCCCACCATATATAGCTGGGCACCTCTTCAGCTGCCAGCCCACCTTTTCAGGGCTCTGGCATAGGCAAAGCTGTCAGACTGTGCTGCCTGGTTGCTGCCACAGGCAATTGCATGTTTGTGCCTGGATCCTGCTCTGTGAATGACAGGAGGAATCCAAAGTCCAGCTGCTGGCACTCAGGGATGTCCCCAGAGAAGTGCTTTGGACAGTAAGTGACTCCACATCAGGGCATTTGGAAGGGAGCAATATTGCTCTTCATCACCAGTCATTAATGATTAATTGCATGTATTGCAGTGAAATCTGGGGACATGGCCAGAGCAAGGTCTCCTGGGGGAGGTACCATGCAAGCACTGTGCTGTGGTCAGTCTGCAACCCAAGGGAATTGTCCCCAGCTAAAATCCCTATTTCACCAGCCTAGCGTATCCCCCATGTCTTTCTATAGCCTTAGCTGTGGGCAGCAGATGGTTTCATGCACATCATAACATGTTGCTTCTCAGATCAGATAATTTGCTCTGCAACCTCAATGCACATATCTTATAATATTTTGTCACCCTTTATCACTGCAATTTCATTGCTATCATAGCCTAGTGAATCATTATTGATAGACTCTTAATATCAGTGCTATTCCTTCAGAGGAATGTATTTTAATGAATTTTCTTCTCACCCAGCAGTACAGCTGCACTCCGATATGGTTCAAGAGGTAGGGCTGTAGCTGTAAAGCTGAGTACATCCCACATGGTGTAGAGGTGACTGTGCTGAGCTGCCCTGTGCTTTATTATCTGGCACAGTGTGTGATTCCCACAGTCTGGCTGCGATGTAGGGACACACTCATGATGCTCAGGAACTCTGACGTCTGGGGATGCCTGAGTTTCCACTGCAGCTCCACACCAGCTCAGCGTTGGCTGTTGGAGGGTTTTCTTTGAAGTGTTTTTATGTTCTGTTTTCCTTTTCAAAGAATAAACAACTCCAGGACATTCAAAGCAGGAGGTTTGCTCTGCAATGCTTTCCGTTCACGCCCTTATTTTCTGGTGTTGCCCCTGAAATATCTCTGTAGGTGCAAAGCGTATCATTGCCCGATTGACTGAGCCACCCTGACCTGTTACAGGGCAGCCACACTGACCCAGGAAGGCAACAGGAGAGGCAGAACCAGCTACAGCCACGTTTCTGACCTGAAGCTGTAGAATTGATGGATGGCTCAGCCAAGAAAAGCAGAGTTTTAGGCATGCACTTTGCTGGGACAGCAGTTCTTTGGACACGTCTGTGGAGATGTCCTCTCTGCAGAAGTCAAGGGAGCCTCCCTGGGCAGTCCGCAGCCCTGGGTCTACGGTGTGCGCTGCCAGCGAGCAGAGGGCAGCTGGTCTGCATGTATAATTCCTGGCCTGGTTTCAACTCCAGTATAAGCTGAGCTCATCCTCCTGCTTGCTATGCCCCAAGCCCCCGGTTCAGAAGGCAGGGTGCTGAGCCCTGTCTGTCTCGCAGCTTGTAAAGTGGCTGTCACTCTGAGATGGTGACAGCTCGACGGGCTGGATGCACACAGCCTCTGTCTGCTCAGGAGAGCAGGGCTGGGGGCTGGATTGCAGTGACAGCTATGGAAATACAGAGGGTTAGGAGGCAGGCAGTCCCCAGCAGAGCCAGGTTTGCAGCTTCCCCTATTGTGGGACCTCCTGAGCCCAGCTCAGTATTTCTTCCCTTGCAATGCAAACTTGTCTTAGGGCAGAGCAAAGCAGTTGCTTCCTTTTGTCACATTTGCTCATAAAGAAGTCACTGAAGTGCCTGGCTCCGTGCATCTGCTTTGTGGAAATGGCTGAGGGACATGGGAAGGGATGAAGCAAAGGGTCCATCCTCGCAGCCCGAGTGGGGACCTCTGCATCTGTGTGGCACTGGAATGAGCCGTTGTATTGCTTAAAGGGTTGTGCTATAGGGCACCAATCAATGTGAGCAGGAACATGACCTCCTTGGAGCTCGGCCGCGGTGCCAGGAACAAAAGGAGCCAAGAAAACACACGTCAAGTCAACAGCCCCTCAGAGCTGAAGCCCTCCAGAAAGGTGGAGGGCAGCTGGACAAAGTTAAACAGTGCTTTGCTCTGTCTGCCAGCCAAAAGGGAGGCACTCGGGAGGTAACCCTACTCTCTAACAATAACTGGCTCTGAAGCACTTGACGGTCTTAATAGTGTTCTGCAAACTCGAGCAGAGGTGATTGTAAAACCACAGCACCAGCTCCTGCGGAGAGCTGCACTTCACGTGATAATGAACCTCTGAAAGAGACGTTTGTCACAAAGAACACAAAAAGGGAGTGAATGCAGAGGGGAGCTGTGACTAACCTAGCCTGAGTTCTGCAATTTTGGGGATGGTAAATGTGTCCTCCATGGGATGCCGGGCTGTGATGGGGAGCCAGGATGCAATGTTGGGATAGACCACCCCAGACCCAGAATGAGCTCTTGAGAAATCAATTTGAGTTCACCAAGGAGCGCAAACCAGCCAGGGCATGCCAGCACTGTCGGAGGATGCGTGGTGCTCAGGAGGGGGAGGTCATGGTGAGAGTCCACAGCACACGAAGGACCTGGAGCTGATGGGTCTGGGTGTGAGACGGGGTGTGAGATATCATCCACACAAGCATGCAGTCCAGAGCTATTCCCCTCTCCCACAGCAGAGGTGAAGGTGGGCTTATTGCTCTGCTTAGCCCTGCATACACAGGCAAAGTGAAGATACTTGCTAAACACCATTGGAGAAAAAAAAAAAAAAAAAAAGACTCAATTATTCTCATGCATATAGACACAAATTAATTAACTGAGTATGTCACAGGGGGACATTTCCCATGACCTGCAGAGAAGAGTTTCAGGGAGAAATGGCTGATGATTAATGCTCTTCTGTTCGTGCTGCATCAACAGGATCCTGGGAAGGGCTGTTTGAAAAAGAGAAGGCTTTATACACCTTCAGCATGCCTGTTGGAAGACTCTGTGTATTTAGGCAATTGTTTGCTGCTAGTTTTTGCCAGAATTTCACAACAATTTCTGATGGCACCGAGGCTGACATAACCGATGTTTTCATCTGTGGAGAAACGGCAGAAAGTGTGACCAGAGTGTGAAGAAGTTTTAGAAAGAGTCAGAGCAAATCCAGCTACTGTGTTACAGCTAAGGAAGCCAAAATGCCAGCTCCTATTCTGCAAATAACCTGTCTAGAAATAAATTAACACCACAGAGGATGTGGGAAGGTGATAGCTGGGTTAAGCCCCTCACTACTGTTCTTACGTGGTGGTTTAGAGTTGAAAAATCAACACAGCTAATTGATACTTCACAGACACGCAGTACTATAATGATAAATGTAAAAAAGGCTTGTCTCCACTTGCTTTTAAAGGGAATATCAGGGCAGTTCGCTTACCACCAGGCATCCAGTCAGGAGTCCAGCAGCTCATGTGTTGCAGAATGAACAAAAGAAAAGATGTGAATACACTACAACAGAAATGAAGTTCATGGCCATGGTAACTGGTATTAAAAATTTCATATTTAATCATGATGAGTGGTGTCAGCTGAAAGCAAGGATTGCTAGAGGATAGTGTCAAATACTCCCCACACACAGAATGCACAGATTATTTTTTTTATTTCAGCTACAAAATGCAAGATTTAGAAATTGAATGCTCACCTGGAGACAACCATTGGCTGTGGGGATCTTCCAGAGCATTAGGCAGAGCTCAGGGGAGCAAAGGCCAGGGATAGGTTTTGTACATGCCACTTTGATAGGAAAAAATCTGTCTACTCTCCCCAAAACATGGACTCTAATTGACAGCGCTGCTGCTTTGGATGAGACCCTGCAAACAGGTCTTCAGCTGTTGCTGAGTGGCTTGTACAGCATGTTCCCACCTCCTGGTCCCAATATGGGGAAAGTTCTGAGTTAATAGTTCAGGTTCTGTGTAACAGTTACATGAAAGTCACTTTTAAATTAAAATATCTAAGAGAAAGGACCAGATTGTATTACACTGGTCTCAAATGAACAGCGTCACTGAGAAGGGTGTGATGGCTTGTGCCAAAATTATATTGGTGTTTGGTGAAAAGTAAAAACAAGCCTTTGGAGAAGATGACTGGAAAAACCTCCAGCACTTGTTCATTCTTGCTTTCCTGGGGTCAGATTTACTAGATGACACTACTGCTAGAGAGGTTACCATGCCCAACCAACCCATCTTTGCTAGGCAAGGTATACCTGAATGAATGCTGTCCTACAACAGGTGAGAGTTTATTGGACATGGATTTAACCAGTGCAAAATGAAGCCTGAGTAAGGACATGTTGTCACTGCACACTGGACGATGCAATGCAGTGGGTCTGTACCAAATAGTGCCAAAGTTGAAACTAGTTCCTAAATCTAAACGTGGTGTCAGGCTCTGATCCGTTTTTAACTCTGTTAAATTACAGAACAGCACCAATGAAGCATGTGTTGTCACCTGCTGACATTTTATTTAACAGATATATGAAAACAAGGATGCCTTCAGCGTTGGAAGCTGCTGTCAGAGTCACTGGGGACTTGGGGATGCATAAAGAGACAGACAAGGCAAAACAAACAGCTCAATCTGCCTCACAGCCCCAGGAGCTGGCGGTGCTCCGGGAGAGTGCCATTGTGCTCAGTGCAGCGAGGAGCCAGGATCCCCACGGCAGAGACTGCCCCAGCCATGGCACCGGGGCTGCCAGACCAGAGGTGGGCTGGCATGTGTCTCCCTGCCTGGAAAAGATGGCCTTGAAAGCTCATGTGGGTCTAAGCTCTCTCCTCTCCCGTTGCAAGCAACAGAGAAGAGCTGATGCCTCCAGAGCATCTCTCAGCACCTCTTCCAGCAGGCGCTGTAGGGGCAGGTCACTTTTCAGAGGTCCTGTTGTCTCTTCACTGTCTGTAGAGAGGATAGTCAGCTTCATTTCTGACTTTGAAATCTAACCTAGACATTCACGCGAAGGGAGGGGAACCCTCTTCCATGGAGGATGTGTAGCAGCACAAAGGACTAATTACACTGGGAATTACATGCGGGAAGCTAACACGCAGCAGGTGAGAGTGCCAGTTTGTCCTCGCTGCAGCCTCAGTGACTGAGGAGGTGTATCCACACCTCTGAGAGAGATGTGGTGACAACTTGTGTCTCTGCGTGACCTGCCTCTGCCTGACTTCACCTGCCTTGCAACTCCTCTCTGGGGCTTTCCCTTCAGGAGCATGTTTCTGTTCTGCATGGGATGCACGTTCACGGTGTGAGATCCCCTTCCTCCACCCAGGAACCTCCTGCTCCCAGCTCAGGTTCCTCAGTCCTATCCAACGAGGTCCCTGGAAAATGCAGTGTCCTCCTCTGTGTCCTTCTGGCTACCTTTTCCTCCATTTAACCTCAAATCCTGGTGCCAGGACCTTCCTCCAGGCTCAGGGGTGGATGTGGCCAAGGCAATGCCCCACTGGCCTGACCCTGGAGGATTTGCTGGGTTAATCACCAATGCTTTGGAGCACAGAGCGAAAACAAAGGTAAATATTTTCAAAGGTCCTATGTGAATTAGGGGCCTCTCAGCTTACCAACAGCTAGCTGTGGGCAGTCATGCAGCTTCTTTTGGCTGAATAGTTTATTCATCAGAAGAAAAAAAAAAAAAGATATTTTGCTGTGACTGAATCAGTTTTCAAAGTTCTGTAAAATAACAGAAAAGTTGAATCGTTTTAGCAACAGGAAATTCTAAAAAGTAATGAGGTTTTCATTTCCCATTTTAAATCCTAGTGTTTTCTTTTCAAAATCATTCACATTCAATAAAAAGAAAAGGTAAATAAGCTCACCTGTTCTCAGCAAAAGAAGTGTTTGGTCAACCAGTTTGTCATACTCTCAGTATTTCTTAATTCCTTTTTCAGTTTAACTAATGAAGTGAAGAATCAATTACTCTCACAGCTTCCAATCTGCAAAGATATTAAGGTAATCTGGGGCCAGATTCACAGAAGTATTGATGTGCCTGACACTGTAGAGAAGCATTTGACAGAAACCACCAAATGCGTTTTGCAGATTGTATTGTTTTGCACTTTTCTAAAGACACTTTCCTAAAGTCTGCGAGACTCATGCTCAGACAAGGCCAGGTCCTTCCAGAAAATGTGACATACACTCTTAGTTAGACTGAGGACCTCTGGAAATCTTACGATGGGCCATACTGACAACTGCCCCTAATCACATGCACAACAAACTCTTTTGTAGGTGCTGTTTGCTGTAACCAGAAGGCAACCAGCTTGAATCCAGACTAGGAGAGAGATCAAGCTTCTTGTCCCCTTGGTGCTGAGATCTCTGCTGCTCTCTTCACACACACTGTGTACTACTGTGAATTGGGATACAGGATGGGGGGGCAGACTTCATACTGGGCTGTGAGAAACCACAGCTTACTGGAGTACAGCACTGGGGGAGCTCATTGGTGTTCTGGAGCATGGCATGGACTTTACTGGTGTAAGAATGCAGCATTGCATGGACTTTACCGGTATAAATATGGACCATTGCATGGACTTTACTGGTGGTTTTTAGTTTAGCACCTGGTTATGGGCTCCTCTGTTTAGATCTAGAAATGAAGAAAGGTGCATTTCTTCCTAACACAAAGTCATCCATTTGTTATCGTCAGGGCAAGCTCTTTGCAGAAAGTCAAAATCAAAAAGTGTTTTTATTGGCATGGTGGATGTTGCACTTGGGTTTGGATTCAGCATCATTTCCCTGCTTGTGTATTCAGAGCAGCTCTGCTGGAGCCATCTCCGTAAATCACTGTAGGTACATGGAGTAAGGGTGCAGGCAGCCAAATGGGAACTGCTTGACTGGTGAGCATCTGGGCAGGTAAAGCAGGCAGGTAACATGTGTTTAACTGCAACGTATAGAAATGCGATCCTGAGTGGGAATTAGTGAGAATGCTATGGATCAGCACAAAAAACAGATGGAGGTTTGAACTCAGATTCTGGTTCTCTAGGCCACTCTCGGACAAGCTCTTCCAGAAGGAGGTTCAGATGTTCTGCAAGGAGCATCACACAGTCACCCCCACCCACCCATGCTCATGTCCATACCTGAGCCCTTTGCTCAATTTTCACACTAGTTTGGAGCCTTGTTTCCCAGGGGCTCACTTACCTGGGCCCTGCTGACCTGCTCTCCTGAGCCCAGCCTGAGTCTGAGATCTCCTGCAGCATAGACCCAACGGAGGGCCATTGCCCTGAGGGAATATGGGGTCCCTGCAGAGGCTGGACTTCCTGGAAGGTAAAACATAAAACCTGCCTACAGGATGCTGAAATCAGTTCACAGAGGTTTAGCGAAGCAAATACATGTTGTTGTGTTTAGCCCATGGGTAGAAACAGCCCTGCTCAGATTCTGGCTATCCTAGAAATCACTGAGAAGACCTCAACTCTTTTCTAGTCCTCACTAGCTTTAGGGGAGGTTATCCAAATGCCATTGCTATACTAGCTAGAGCCACTGAGAGGGAAAAACCCATCTGTCACCTCTGTCCCCATGTCCCTATCCATCTTGTCCTTCTCCCAGCCTTTGGGGACCCCCAGGGCAGAAGGCTTGGCTGGGGCGGTGGCTCTCCCCATGGAGCCTGTCAGGGTTTGTTATGGCTGCCGAAAGATCATCACTGACCGTGCCCCCAGTGACATTTGTGCCTGTGTGTCATTTCAGTCTCCTAAATGAAGCTGTAAAGGGGAATGGATGAGGGATGAGAAGGAGATTGCCTCCAGCCTCTGCTCCCTGCCTCTTCCCCAGTGGGCATGATGGATGGCAGGAGCGGGGAGCGGAGGCTGAGTCAGCTCCCGGGTGACCTTCGCAGAATCCCTCCTGGTCCCCATCTCCCTCGCTGTTGCGCGGGGCCGCTGAGCCTGGGCAGATTGATGGCAGCTCACGCTCAATTTCTCTGATGCACTTTTGCTGAGAGACACTCGTACATCTTCCCCACGTCGTCTCTCCATATCTGAGGTCAGGCTTTCAACAGGCAAGAAATGTTCTGAAATAAATCACCGCCGTCCCTCACCCAGGGCTCTGCCAGCTCCAGGGGAGAGGGGCGAGGAGGAGAGTGAGTTGGAAAGCTGGCGTGGGGAGACCAGCATGTGCAGACCTGCACATGGGTCCAAGTGCACTCACTTCATGGGCTTTCTGCCTTGGGGGTAAGCCCACAGCAGGCAGCAGGCAGCAAAGGTGCCATTTCCCAAGGATTTCTCCAGGCTACCTATGTTTCTCTCCCTGCATTTCTTGCACTGGGGCTCAGCATCTCTCAGCTAGGGACCCACTTGTTCTGCACGTCCTTGCATGCACTGAGCATATCGGACGAGAGATGGGGTGCACCGAGCAGCACATCCTTCCCTGTGGCAGGAGGAAAAGGTATCCCAAAACTCATCCACTGGGGTGGCCTGGAGAAATCCTCACAGACGCAAGGACTCAGCCAGGATTTGCCCCATGCCTCCTTCCCTTTCCCATGCCAGGCCTGAATCTGCCCTGGGGTATCGCCTGTGTCCCCAGAGCTTCAATTTGGGGAACCCTTTGATGCTTTTGGGGTTTTGTTCCTAACACCTGGAGCTGTGCTGTTGTTGGAGGGTTGAGGGTAGCACTCCCCCTCCCAGTTCCCTGCTGCCTGCCTGCTGCCTAGGGTTTCTGCTGACAGAGATCAGCACCTCCAGGAGCTGAGGGAGAGGGTGAGAGCCTCACAGCGGTGGATCAGGGCACTTTGCTGCTGTTCTGAGCCACAGATGTGCTGGACAGGTTGCACACAGACAGACACATCTGGCCCTGCAGCTCCATCCCCTCACCTTGCTGCCTCAGCCCTAGCCTTGCTCACGCACTGGGGCCAAGCAAGGAGACAAGGAGCTTTGAAGAAACCCAAGAAATGTGTCTGTGTTCTCTCTGCACTGCAGTTCTGCTCCTTTCCAGCTTGATAATTATTTAGAAATGAGGGGGAGGGAAATAAATGGCCTTTGCTTTGCTCCAGGACCTGTGAGAGAGCCTTGAGACTGTGCAAATACAGGCAGCTGTGCACACCCTCCTCTTGCTCCAGCGCTGCTGGGACAAGTTGTCCTTAACTGACCTGGTCCTAATATTTAATCTCTACCCCATCACACTGGGAAGTGAGGTGATAAAGAGGGAAAGATGCAATTACTCTGCACTTAAAAGCCCTTGTTTAGATCTCAAATGGTGCAGGAGGATACATCAATGGCCTCATTTAACAGATGGGGAAACCGAGGCATGCAGAGGACAGGGAATTTCCTAGGCATTGAGGTCAGCTCCAAAACCTTTGCCCTGTCCTTCCCTCATGAGTCACAATGGCTCAGCGTGTTGCTGAGCTTCACTCCTGACATCTTGGCATGGACATGATAGAGGCAGCTCTGAAGGCTCTTCCAGAGAAGTCTGAAGCTTCATGAAGCCTCAGCCCTCCATTTTTTGGCCACCCAGAGGTGCTGCTGATGGTGGTGTCTCTGAGCCTACAGTGTGACTGAGGGAGGGCATCCCCTGCTGCTCCCCTAGCTGGTATCTTCCAGCTCGTCCTCTGCTGAAGGCTGCTGAGAGTGGTTGGGATGCTGGGATCCTGGCTGTTGGTTGGTCGTGGTCCTAAGGCAAATTGCCTGCTTAAGGGCAGAGCAGGAAACCCAGGCATACACATGGCATGGTGTCACCTATGCGTGCTGTGTGCTGGGAACTCAGCATCAACTTTACGAGCGCATGCAAAGCTGGTGGATGCAGCACACCATCCCCACCCTGGGTATTTTGGCATGGCTGAAGCCCTCTGCTCCCCTGTCTCGCTGCCTTTGGTAAATCCCAATTTCCCTGGTAGGCATGGCACTAAGCAGCTCTGGGGGCAGCAGCAGCCCTTGCTGATGGTATGGGTCTTGCCCATTCTGCACGGTGCCCTGGGGCATGGTGCCCAGAACAGCTCTTGCTCCTTGTCCCCAGCCATGAGGATCAGCTGCCAGCAGTTATCCTTTACACACTTGGCACCGAAGGCAGTGTGGCCATCCCTTGCCCCAATATCTGTACCCCTTTCTCTGGAGATTGCACTTCTGTGCCCCCAAAATGCCTCTCAGAGCTCAGCAAATGTGCAGTGGGGCCTGGGAGTCCCCACAGGACTCTGCAGCCCCTCCCTGGACACCTTCATGCTCAAGGTCCTGTACAGGCTCCAGCAACACATCAGCCTCCCCTTCTACATCCCTGCTTCCAAAGCCCAGGTACTCAGTGGCCTCATCGCGCTCTTCCAAATGACATCTCTTCTGTGGACAAAGTGGTGTCCATGATGGAAACTGAGCAGACCAGAGACCCTTCTACTGGGAGCAGCAAGCTGCAGTGGGGCAGGTAGGGGATACCACAGGCTGGCTGCACATCTCAGCTTCAGAGGACGCTGAGTCTCACTGTGAACTGGCTCTGGCTTTTCCCAGGGGATCCCACCTTCCTGGGACTTTGATGTTGCCAGTCTGCTGTTTTGAAAGCCAAGCTACTGAGCCTAGGGAGAACAGGACTTTTCTTTAATGAGAAGCCACATTCTGGCCTTTCTGATGGTGTGCAGCCAAGTTGGAAATAGAGACTGAGACTGTGCCAAAGACTCTGAACCAGAAAACAAAAGTCAGCCTTGAGCTGTGCAAGCTCTATCAGTTTTTCCAGTCATCTCAAAGCTGGGGATGGATGAGTTTTTCTCAGTCTGTCCCCGGCATGACTGTGGGTCCTAGGACATGTAGGACTTCTAAAAATGTAGTTAAGAAGTGCTAAGGTTTATTTCACTGCGTCTTGAACATTTCCCGATTTGTAGTGCAACTGCTGGACAGAAACAATCACAGAGGGAGTAAGACTGCTTCTGGGTCTGTGCTGCACTGGAGAGACATCCCAGCTGCATTTTTGCCTCCTCTGCAAAACACAAGTGACCACTGCAGGTTGTGCAGGCTTGAGCTCTGATGGAGGCTCAGACCAGAACAATGGTGCTTTCATCACACTGTCCCTCTGCTTGGATCGTCAAATACCATCAGAGCAATGCCTTACCTGCTCCAGTGCATTTATTGTTATTTGTGTTAAACCAAGAGAGATCTGAGCCTCACAGCACCGTGTGCTGTATGACACAGTGGGAAATAGGTCCTGAATCATACTCTAAGGTCCAATGGTGGAACTGACCAGGTTCAGTGAAGACTGACCATGATGGGAACATGGACACCCAGCTCAGCTCTTGGCATCTGCCAGGAAGGTCACTTACAGCCATGTGTGCAGAAGTCAGTGGCAAGGATGGGATTGGGGGAAATTGCCTCCAGAACAACAAGTGAATGCACAAGATCCCTCTTGTAATATTTTGGAATTCAAATTCAGTTCTGGAATCCAAAAAAAGCAAGTGGCAGGAGGGGAGCAAGCAGCTGTCTAGGAAGCAGAAAGCTGCAGGGCCAAACTTCATCAGCCTGCACTTGTGTTGCACACAAATCCAAGCAAGTCAAGGACATGCTGAGGAGAGTGGTACACGATACGCTTCTGTGCCTGGAGCTCTTCAGAGAAGGAAGAAAGGTCAGTTGGGAGGAGGGAACATCCCTTGCTGCTCTTGAAAATCGTCTCTGAACCTCTGTCAGGACAATGACTATGTCCTGAGCTGGAGTTGCAAATTTTCCCTGCTTTGCTGGCCATTGCAGGGCTCCAGCATAGCCCTCAGAGCCCTCCCAAACCCATGCAGCAAGTCCTCCCTTTTCGCAGGAGGGAGCAGCGCCGGGCAGTGGAGCTCGTCATTGTCCCTTGAAGAGGGGACCCCGGGTGCCACAGGGTCATATGGCTCCTCAGGCAAGATGATGCATTACCCTGAGCTGTTTCTCTGTGGGAAGTCAAAGGGGAGAGACTTGATGAGTTTTTCCCAGGGGAAAGCAGGGGTAAAGCAGTGAAAGTCTCCTTCAGGAGTCTGGACAGTGCTATGCAGGAGCAGAAACACTCAGCTGGCTGCATGGCCCTATGGATGCTGAGGTGTTATCGCAATGGGAGAGGTAAGGCTGGAAGGAAGCTGCTCCAAGTTCTTTGCTTTGCTTTGCCAGTGACTACATATTGTATTTTCCCATCTGTAAAACAGAAAAGAAACCCATCTTCCCTTCCCTCCCAGAGTCTCTGTGAGGATTCATTCGTTTATGTCAAAGTAAAAACATGCAAAGTGCTGTGAAGCTGCAAAGTCAAGCCTGATCTCCTGGCTCCGGCCACACTGACCATGCTGCAGCACGACCTGGGCTGGCTTTCCAGGATGCTGCTGTGCGCAGTCCCCTGCCTGTGGCACCACGAGGACACACCAGGCATGGCACAACACAGAACTGCTCCATGGTGAGAAGGAGGGATGATGCTTTCTCAAATCATGGGGCATTCCTGCTTCTTCCAAAAGTGAGAACAAGTAGGAGTGGGATGGGATTGGGGAAGGGTCTCCCCCACCCTCCTAATGGTTTGGATCTGGGTATTTGAAAGGGTGTGACCGGCCTCAAGCTCATTTTCAGTATTGGCTTTCGAGGGGGTTTTCCAAAAACCCCAGACACTCTGTTGTTATTTTTCTGCCCCCACCCAGTGCTGAGGTGCCAGCGTGCCCACTGTGCCGTGCCTGGGCACCGCACCAACCTCATAGCACATTGCACCATAGGCAAGCAGGGCAGGGCTGTCCCTGGGGACAGCAAGGCTTCATAGGAGCTGCCAGCTGCTGCTCCACTGTGCAGGACACCACCAGTCCCGGGGAGCCCCATGCACAGCCCAGCATGTCCTTGCATGTCTCCAGCACCAGCCAGCCCTGAGCTGCACAACCAGCGTGTCCACGGGCAGCCACCACCCTCTGCTGGGTGGACGAGGACCGGTGCAGGACGGGCCCCATGCCATCACAATCTCATGAGCTTGGCTCAGGCAGGTTGGATAGTGGCAGTCCCTGAGCGAGCAGAGCTGGACGCTGGCACATCCCCAGGGAAAGCTCCCTAGCTCCGTCTGCCCTCCCGCATGCTCCCATCTTCGACAGCATCTCCACGGAAGCAGCCAACAGATGTGACAAACACGCTGACTGCACGATCCTCTCCCACATCCCCTGGAGCCTGGGCTCTGCCTGCTGAGACCCCTTCACAGCCCATTAGGCAATTCAGGTTCGGGAACACGCTTCGCTCTCCCGGCGGCTGCAGGAGACAGCGGCTGCCTCCGGACCCCTCCTGTGCCTGCTGAGGGGACCGTGGCTCCCGATCACTTCCAGCTGCTTAGCTCTACGCTGGCTGGCAGAGCCTGTGGGGAGCAGCCGGTCGATCTCCCGTGGGTCACCTGGTGACAACAGGGGGGAGAGGAAGGGGACCAGCCATTCTGTGGGGCTGCCTGCACCATGCAGAAGAGGCCAGGCTTCCACCAAGCCTTTAAGCAAAGTGGGAAGGAAAATTAATTAATTGTGTAGAGGACCCCCTCCACGCTGCCCCAGTTTCCCAGTCCAAAGCAGTGGTGGCTGACCTGCTGTGGGCAGCAGCTGGGCTCTCTGGAGGGTCTGCCCTCAGCGGGCGAGAGGCACCAGGCACCCCGGAGCCAGATCCCATCCTCCAGAATTTCAACCAGTTGGAGGAAGGTTTTGAAGTTGGTTCAGTGAGACGCTGTGTCTCAGACCTTCTCTCAGGGCCTTATTAAAATGCAGACTGCAAATTCAGATACTGTAAACAAGGTCACTGGAGAATGAAGATCAACAGAGTGCAAGCACAAGGAATGCAGAGCATTAATATTCTGATGTGTGAGCCCGTCCTAAATATTTTATCAGGCTAAGCTTTTTTGTATTGAGGCATCCTTCCCCTGCTCTTCCTCCTCCTCTTCTGCCTGCTTCACGTCCTTTTCTCTTGCGTTCACAAAAAGCACTTTGTATTTCGGCTGAGGCTTGAAATGTATGCAAACCTTCCGCTTCCCCTCCTCTCCCCCCGAATAAAACCCTCGCCCTCTTCCAGGCGGAGGGGGAGAGATTTCCTAACGGGGTTTCTTTTGTTTCTGTCAATGTCTCACTTAGGCAGCGGGTTCTGAGACTTATTGAATGCTGCCAGTGTCTTATCACCCACGTCTCCCCCTCTGCAGAAATGCAGGGATTCCCTCCCACCTCCAGTGCTCTGCAAAGCGGAGAGTAGCGTGGCAGCCGGTACGCTGTGCACACCTGTGTGCGATGTGCAATCGTCCTGTCAATTGCTTGTGAGCCGTTTCCTACAGTGGATGGTTTTGGTTTGGGGAGATGATCCAGAGGTACTTGATCTGGTGTCAGAGCAGCCATCGCAGGGTCATTGGCTGTTGCCCTGTGCCGAGAGTGGCTGAAAGCCTTGTAGTCAGTGAAAAATGAACTGAAATCCAGCCCATTCTCAGCTGGTGGTGAAAAGGTGCTTCCTCACCCCAAGAAACATGTCCCCATGCCCTGAGGCATAAGATTTGATTTTCCTTATCAAGATGCTCTCTGGCACAACTACAAATGCGTCACACAGTGCTGAAAGGATCTGTGCCTTTATAAATCCATAACTCTTTTTACATTAGGGCTACACAATCCTGAAAGGATCCATATCATTACAAATCCCAAAATAGTATTTTTTTCCTTTTACTTCAGGTCAAGCTGGGAAATTTGAACCTTGCTATCAAGTCACCCCTCCCGCAGTCATTGCATGACATGGGAAAACTGTGCTTCAGAGAGGACTCACATCGTGGCTCTCCTGGCCCAGGTGTGGACAGTTGTGTTTGCTGAATGTGGTAATTCAAATTAAAACTAGAGATTCAGGGAAATGTTTGCTGATCCTGAAATTTCCCAGATCTAAGTATTTATCCACATTGCCAACTGGTGGTTGCATGCTTTCCTCTGTGCTACCCACTGACCCTAAATTTATCTTCTTTGAAAAACTACCGTCATCCAATTAGCAATAATACCCAGCAAGTGGAGTGGCCAGCCACACATCTCAAGTTGTACATAGCAGAGGATGGAAGTGAACAGTTTGGGAATAGTCAGTTGAATGGGAATTATTCATGCAAATCGTATCGCAGTCTCTTACAAATACCGAATGCACTCCAGAAAATGAAGGCATTTATGTAATGACATCTCATTAAAAAAATAATCATAAGAAATTGATTATTAATAAAATATTGAGAGATAATTAACATTTTTTCTCAGCAGAAGTTTCCAGAAAAGTGGCCACTTCTCCTTTTCAACTTCAACTCTGGCTTCCAAAGGACTTGAAAGAGAATCATGTGCATTAACCAGAGGAATCTGGCCTAAAATGAACATTTAAATGCAACATGAATTAATGGGTGAGCTTTTTAGTAGGTGAAATGTTGGAGTCTATACAAATTGACATTTTTTGATCATAAATAATAGTCTAGATCTGAAACTGCTGTATAATTAGCAGTTCTTGGATCTGCAACCATTTTGCAATTGCGCAGAGTAGATTTTTTTTTTTTAACTATAACGTTAGTAACACCAGCAATATTGCCCAGCTCTAAGCAGGATAATAGACAGTAAGGAGTGGATGTGTTCGTGCACCAGCAATGGTGGCTGGAGGCATCATTCGGCACCTTCCCTGCACTGTTGAGAGATTTTGCTTTAACTGTGCTGACCCCTGAGAGCTCATCCCCTGGCTGCCGAGCGCCAGCGGTGGCAGATGAGAGCCCCTGCATGGGTACGAACAGACAGGCGTGACAGCGGTAGGAAATGAAAGAAGAAAATCTGACTGTACTACACGCGTTATCTGAGCCAGAACAAGTTTCTGCCAGGAAGAGCTGACGGCCCTGCTCTGCCCGGGCTCGGGTGCCGGTTCCCAGCCTTGTCCCCAGGGCCAGGGAGATGCTTCATCCCAGGATGCTCACCCGGCTGAGCCCACAGCCCCTGCGCACTCAGCTGCCAGGAAGGACATGGGGTGGTTGGGGTCTGCCCTGGGGTGTAGGGTCTTGTTGTGTAGGTGCAGCCACAGCCCGTGCCCAGGTCGCTTTCCAGGCTAAGCTGTAGGGGCAAAGGATGGAGGGGGATACGGACTCTGGAGAAAGGATGGCCCAGATCCACAAATGCACATGTACCCCAAGGTCCCTAACACCTGGAGACCTTGTGAAAAGGATAGATGCTCCAACAGCTTAGACATAAATGCAGGTGAGGTCCTCACTCCTTTTCCAAAGCATGAAGCTGCTGTAACTGAGCATCACCCCTTGGGTCAAGCACTACACCCGCATGCACAGAGCCGCACATCCACTGGACCAAGGCAAGGGAAAAGTGAAATGTGGGATTCGAGCTGCTGCAAATGATCCAACCTGCACAGCAGAACGGGATACTGAACTGTTTGGCCCCGTGTCTTGGGCATGTTTGGTTACCAAGAGCGCAGGTGCCCTCCTGCAGGCCAGCCATCGGGCTGGTTCAGTGCGCAGCTGCTGTTGAGGATCTTGGCAGCATCAGGACACAGGGAAAACCCTGACATGTTTTCACTCGCTTCTTGGCACAGCTCGCTGGAAAGGCCTGAGCACGTCTCCTCTCCCTCGGTGACTGTGTGCTACGGCTCTCCAGTCCAGCTGGAGGGACCCCGGGGAATGAAGACATTTATACTGCACATTGACTGGCCTGTGCTCTCTTCTCCTTTGAAATATAGCAGCTTATTGATTTATATTTAAAAGGGATGAATGCAGCATATATCAGTATATTAGACACACTCCACACAAACAGAAAGGGCACCACTGCCTTCCCACTTGAGCAATTCATCACCTACCAGAGCTCTCCCAGGGTAACAACTGAGCAGACCAAGGGGGGAGAGAGGATTTCTCGCTTGTGCAGGCTTCCCAAGCAAATTCCCTGGCATGGAAGAGAACTAATGTGGAAGCCTCATCTCCAAAATGCATGCACTTCTGTATTGTTACCCTCTGCAAAGGGCTTTCCATCCTGGCCTCTGGAACATCATAGTGCAGAGCTGCCATCCATGTCATGGCTTGGGGAAACTGAGGCACGCAAAAGCAACTTGCTTCTGTGAGTTGCACATTGCAAGCCTGAAAAGAAGCAAAGATGTGAACTGAGGTCTCCTAAGCATTAAAGCTGTGGCCTGGCTGACAAACACTTTCCCTCCAAGGGATCCTTAGGTGGGATTCAAGCTACTGCTGCAAATCATGCAGCACAGCAGAAATGGGCACTGAGCTAGTCCAGCCCTCAGACCTTGGGCAGATTTTGTTACAAATAGCACAAACCTCCTGCCAGTGCTGATGGGCTGATTTGGAGCGTACACAACACCTTGGGCACTTGGCTCAGGGTGCTGTCATGGACGACAGAAAATGTCTGCCCAAAGGGTCACATTCATGCTCCAGCCCTTGGCTGTTAGGAGCTTTGCAAAGCCTCCTTGTGCCTTGGCATTATGGTGTCTGTGAAGAGAAAGGAAAGAAAGAGGTTCTCCCTCCCCAACCAGCTACAATGGGAGGGACAGGTGTCCTGCTAGAAGGCAATTCTTCATCTCCCAGGGATGGCAGGGGATGAAAGCAAGTAAAGCCCCAGAGCTCCTCAAGTGCCAGAGGCAAAGGGAACTTCCTCAGACCCCCTAATAGAACAAGAACTCATCCTGGTAACACCACGCACAAAAATCCTCCTCCCTTTGCTTTGCTGCAGGAGACAAAGGACTACAAGCACCTTTTCCTCTCTCTTACGAGCCAGCCTGGGGCTCAGGGAAAGGGGCTGTTTCTTGGCTCCAGGCTGAGTCCCAGCAGAGCATGCTCCCCACCATGCTCACATGCACGCACCAAGCTGCAACAGCTACAGATGAAGCCCTTCTCCTTCTCAATCAGAGAGAGGGAGGCAGGGATTTCAGGTACAAAAGTGAAAATTACAGCATCTCTTTTGACTTACGAGTATTTCTGTTGGCTCTTGCTTGTGCTGGGTTTCCATTAGCAGCACGAGCAGGGTAGTTCATCTATCACACTTACCAGCCACAGAAATGACATCGGGGCAATACAAATATATTCTGGTGCATTAGCATTCGGGATAGATAAGGGCAGCAGCAATCCACCAAGAGGGCAGCTAAGTGCACCAGATAGAAGTGAAGAGGTGTAGACATGCCATGCTCACTGAGCACTTGATATCTGAGTCAAATCCAGGCTGCTGTCTTCATACAGGGGAGCATGCCTTTGATATAATATCCCCCTGAGATATGATATACACCTGTGATTATCCTGACTTGCAATTCCATGTCCCTGTGCTGCCCTGAGCCGGCTCTGCAAGCTGCAACATTATTTATCTGGCAATAAACGGCCTTCTGTCTGCAAAATGAGGGCTTCAGCTGGGAAAGTAATGGGCAGTTTCAACTCAGCTGGAGATGTGCCCAGAGGTGAAATCTGATTGGGAAGGAGCATTGTCCTCCCAGCTGAGGGAGATATCCCAGTGACCTGCTTTCCAAGGTGGCCAGACAAGGGCAGCCTGGGGAAGGGGAGCTGCTTCAGCCTGCCAGCGAGCTGTGCAGCCACTGCAGCGAGGATGATCCCATGGAGCCGAGCATGGTGCCTTTCCCTCAGCAGCTCTCCCTCAGGAGGATGCTTCTCCTCATGGCTGATTAACAGGGAAGAAGAGCATATCCATGCCCAAGAAGGGTTAAAAGGACTTAGCTTCTCTGCACATTGCTGCTTCTGATGGCCACCCTCCTGCCCCAAGACATGCATCCTGATAATGCTTTCCCTGCCAGCTCCAGTCTTGCACTAGAGGGACAGATCCTGCCTGTCTTGTTTCATCCTGCAGTGAGAACTTTGCACCAAGACTGAAGAGAGGACCCCCACTGATGAGTTGCCAGTGTCCTGTCCATGGGGTGCTTCCTCCTCATTGATGGGCTTGGGCCTTATCTCTGGGAAAGGAAGGGTTAATAAATCGTCTGTGATGGGGCAAAGACCAAAGGGAGAGTGGGACTTGTCTCCACTAACATGATCCATCTGGAAGTGGAGCAGCACATAGAAGGAAGGGGTGTAAAGTCCTTCAGCATCAGGGAAAGAAGGTGGATGGTGCCAGCCCTGCTAGCAAGCATCTCAGAGACTTGGTCCCCTCAGGGGACAACAGAGGCAGTTGGCAGCTGCCTCATGCAAAGACAGGTCAAGTCTGGCTCTCAGCTGCATGGCTTTTGTGATAGCCCAGCCTGTGCAAGAGGAGTGACAACAGCAACTCCATTTATAACGTGCTTTGGGATCCGTCTGTGCAGGATGCTGCAGGGAAACCAGGCACAGAAATATTATCGTTAGCATCATTATTATTATTATTATCAGTATTGCCCTGCAGCTGGTGGTGGCTGCACAGCAAAACCATCCAGAGCTGCTCTGGTGGCATTTCCCTCCGCCCACCCCAACTCCCCATGGCTTTGACTAGACAGAAATTGCCCCCAAGAACAGCTCTCTTTTCTGAATGTTGATTTCTGTTTAGTTAATTAAATGCTTTTAGTTCTAGTTTTCAGTTTTCTGCACTTTCAGTGCAAAAAGCCAGTCAATTGTAGGGGAGCAAAATTATGTTCTTCCACAATTCTCAGGGAAGAGAAGTCTACGTTTTAAGTAGGTGCATAGCCATAATGACCTGTTTCCAATGCACCCACTGCCACGCTGTGGGAAAAGAGGCAGCACTGGCCCCAGATCCCCACTCACTGCCACTTTTGGTGTCAGCTTCCCCCTCCAGGCAGCAAGGCTGATAATTACCTCCCATGGCATGGCAAGGGTTAATTAGCCAGCGATTGTTCAGTGCTGTGAATAGGTAAAATGCTGTCTAAGTGCAGAGCATTATGATTAATAATATCCAGCCTGCTAAAGCAAAGTGCTTAGAAGGATTCAGAAAGGATTATTCATTTATATGAATACAGAGGATATCTACAGTTACATTAAATGGGATAAAAATCTGCAGGGGACCTAAACCCTCACGCTTCAGGACATAAACCAGCCATTAGCAGCTTGGGTTGGGAAGGACGATCTCTCCGAACGCTTTAGCATAGTGTCACGGTGCTCAGCAGGAGACCCTCGTTCTTCCTCGCAAGCATCTAGGACCAGCTCCTCAGCCCGATCTTGCAGAGATGAGACCAAGCCTGAGTCCATCTGGCAGTTCACAGCTTCTAGTGTTGCTCCAGTGCTATATTTTCTGGCTGCCCTGCCTGCGCTAGCCCTGTGTTAACCTTGTGCCACCACTTGCTGATGCCTCGCTTGCGTCCTGGACCCAACTTGGAGAGCACCCAGCCCCTGCTTTGCTCCACAACCACTGCAGCCAGGGCAGTGGGATCAATGTGGCACAAAGAGAGATGACGCTGGTTTTACCACTTCATGCTCCTCTATTAAAGTTAAGGAAAGGAGGGAACGTGCGTGGAGGTATGTGATGCTGAGAGCTGGAGGGGGTGAGCTGTCTATAGAGCTGGGTGCTTGGGCATCGCTGGCTCTCTCGACTGGTCGCAGGAACCTTTGCAGGCACCTGCCTGCACCTGGTGCTCATGCTCTGAGCTGCTACAAGTGCTTGGGCTCAGGGTTGCACTGAGACAGCTACACACCCTCCAGGCTGGTGCTGGCTGCTGCTCACCTCGCTGGGGCATGGGCTAAGCAGAGCCCTCTATCACAGACCACGGGACAAGTCTTGTCTCTGCTGGGCACATCTTCCACCTATACCTTGGACCTAGACTTCATCTCACAGGAGCACTGTGAGGATAACAACCAGAAAGTGAAAGGGAAACAGCTGCAGATTGAAGAGACCTCTTACAACTCAAGCAGCCCTGTTGGTGCTGATTCGCCCCAGCACCTCTGACTCCCTCCAGCAAAAAAACCACAGGTTCTCGCAGTGTGTATCTGCTCAAAACACTCCCCCGCCACGAATTTATTTATTTTCTTGCTCGAACAGGAACATCTTGAGCTGAAACTCCAATTTTGCACCCACCTTCAGAAGCTGATCTGCTGTGCTTTGCTTAGGAGCTTGAAATATTTTTTCACTTTTTTTTTTCTTTTTGTTGGGGCAAAAAACCTGCTGAAGGTGCAAATGGCAAAATATTGCTTAAGAATTGCTGGTTATGTGGTATTTTTGGTCTCAGTGGTGAGAAGAAAATACCCCAGATTTGATCGTGGAGCATGATGAGAAGATAAGGATCACAAGAAATTAAACTCAGGAAATGCAGAAAATCATAATGCAGGAAATTAAAAGGCAGTAAATTCAAAACCGATACAAGTTTTTATACAGCGTGTGGTTAATCTGTGGAGCTTATTACCACAAGATATTAAAACAGGTTGGATGTGCATATGAACACCATCATCTGCAGTTACTATAAACACAGCAAACATTAAGCACTTTAACCCTCTTTCTACACAGCATAGACTGACCGCTCTTGTGCTTGTGGTTAGCAAAGAGCTTCTTCAAGAGGAATTAGAGCGCAGTGCTGACTGACTGCATTAGAATTAATGAAATCCTCTATCCAATATCTGCCCCTCCAGATATGGTGCTCCCATGTCTCTGCTGGAGATCCAGGCAGGAGTGCTAGAGGAGAGATGCTCTGTGCATGTCCTCTGCCCGTTTGCCCAGAGGAGCTCGGTGGATCTGCAGGATCCCGGACAATGGGCAGTAGGATGGGGTGATGAGTAGCAGCCCTTGGGCTGAACAACCTGAAACCACAGTCCTCTGGAGCTCATCTCGTTCAGACTCTGCTGAGGCTTGGCTTCACCATCTTTGATCTTCAACAACAATCCTCTGCAACCCTGCAAGGTCTCCCACTTCATGAAGAACTGACCTCATGCCCAAGCCCACGTGCCAAAACCAGTTATATTCTGGGATGCCTTGTTTTCCTCAGACAACCAGGCCTCTGTAAATGACTCAATGCATCCCTCATCAACAGGGTTAGGTCAAGGCATTTAGGATGGCCCTCAAGACCTGGGTGAACTATGAGCCCTTCTGCTGTAGGCAGCTGCAAGGGGTTGCCCAAGCAGCATTTTCATCCCATTTTGCAGGTTAAAAGTGTCAGCAGCAGCATGCGACTTGTTCTGGGCTGGGTGCCTGAGCCCAGAGGGCTCCCTTAGACAGGAGATTACATGGACGCCCATGTATTTCCTTCTTGCTGTGCTCATTACGATAACTGAGGCCCCTTCATTTGCTGAGAAAGAGCCAAACCCAATTTGTGTCATCTCATAATGTGTACTCTAATACGTTACATTGGATCCAATTAGGTAATGGCAGCCCCAGCAGCAGAAAAGGGGGGGTCAGACTTCATCTTGGTTTGGGCTGTGCTGTCGACATTGATCCTAATGAACGCCAGGCAGAGGGGTGTCCCCCTGAGCCACTCTTTGTGATGCTGGAGCAGTTCAGGACTGGTTAATGTGCACTTAACACAAAGCGTTACCTGAAAAAGATGCTCAGCAAGAGGGAGCCGACACGGTGCAGTGTAATTTATGCCTTTAGAATAGGATCCTCCATGGGCATTACAACAACACACTCGGAAAGGACTCAGCTGCATGCTGGAGAAGAAAGGAAGGCTTTAAGTGAAGATTTAAAGAAGGGGATGGAGCATCTACAAAGAAGGGGAACACACGCCCTCCAGCTGTGGAAGAAGGCAGAAGGGAGACTGAGATAAAAGGGGAGCTTTGATCTTCCTCGATCCATCGGGCTTCGATCAGCCGTGTCCTGCTGTGCCGGGGCTGGCTGAGGGCTGGTGTGTGACTGTCTCGGTGCTGAGCTGGCTGTCATGAAAGGCACGTTCATCGCTTCCCTGGCCTGTCCCCGGGCTGGGCTCCCTCTGCTCAGCCGGGTGCTGCTCTGCCCTGAGACCCCCCCGCAGGGTCCTGCCACCGCTCACCAGCTGTTCCCACCGGCTGTGTTGGAGCTTTGCTGCAGAAGGGTAAAAGCAACAATTTTCCCATGCCAGAAGCTCACACTGGGCTAGCTGGGTTTCCTCATTGCTGGTTTGCAAGTATTTAAATGCACTCACTTTTCCATCTATATGCTGCTGTCAGATCCACAGGAGTTCAAGGCCATAGGAGAGGCAAAACTTACCCTGAATCCCAGGGCTTCTGCTGCTAGGGTTTTATGAAAGACAGCAGAGTGCACGAGAAGTGATGAAATGGTGGGTTTGGGCATTGCTCAAACAATACAGAAAACCTCACACGCATATTCAGATGCCCGGTGTAATACAAACCTGCCTCAGGCTCATGTTCCTACTTTGGCAGCTTGTGATGAGCTCAGGGCAAAATCTAATCATGGACATGTAAGGGAGAGAGCCAGATCTCCCATTATCACATCCTCCCAACCCAAGATGCTCGTAGCACTGGCACCTACCTGTTGGACTGCAAAATCTCCTTAGTGGTAAAGAAATGAGAGCCCTGGTTTGAGCAGTGGGGGTGTCCCACTGCTCCAAGGAAGCCATTGGGAAGCTTCAAGGCCAATGGATAACCCATGATTCAGGCATCAGAAGCACATGCAGGAGAGCAAGTGACCAAAGGTGTTTTGGAATTGCTTTACAATGTTTTAATTGACCTATAGTGATGCAGGTCCTGTCCACCCAAGTGACGCAATGTGCAGATGACACCAAACCCGCAGATGCTGTTCAGTGCCCGTGGGTGGCATGTTCATAGCAGAGCAGGGAACAGATGCACAACAATCTGCCTCAAGAAGAGAGGCTCTTGCACCCGCTGAGACACCTTGCCTTAATCAGGGCAAGACCATGATGATCCCATGACACCCTTTTATCTGTATTGGTCATTTACCGCACACCAAGAAGAGGATTGAGACGCTGCTTGTCCAGCCCGCTTGCCCCAGGCACAGCAGCACTGGCAGTTTGCTGGGTCCCAGCGCTCTCTGCTGTCCTGCTGCTCCTCTGTCCTCCCCACCTGGCACAAAGTGCCTGCCTCGTGTCACTGCCAGAGCAGCTCAGTTACACTTATAAATCCTCTTTGCAATTTCATTAATTTCAAAGCTCCCTGTTAACAGCTCCAGCCCTTAATCTCACACTCCATAAATCAATCAGCAAGGGAGCTGGGGTGCAGAGGAAATCGGCTCCATTCGCCCTAGCTAGGCAGAGTTGGGCAGCTCCTGATGAGGGACGTGGGGCTGCTGGGGAGTCTCTGTCCCCTGCCACAACGGGTCCCTTGTGCAAGCCAAGAGTCGCTGGCAGGAGCCCAGGGGGGAGAAAGCAGGAACGCATTACTGGAGAGCAGGCATGGGTGACTCCCATGCCCAGAGCTAGCCTTGCGTTGATGTGTGGAGACTAATTAACCTCAGACTTGCAGCATTAATATTTGGAGGGTGCTTAGTCGCATCTCGTACAAACCCCATCTCACCCAGGAGCGCAGCAACGAGTGTTGCTGCAGCCAGTGAGCAGAGCTGAGCGTGGCAGAGCCTTTTCAGCCTAAAGAGCCAACCCTTGGAGTTTGACACTCGCCGCGGTGATGGATTTGCTCCGAAGGAAAATGCCCCTTCGGCGACCATTAAGCAGACACATTGTTTAGATTTGTGCCGAGGTGTTTTTACGTCTCATCTGAGGCTTTCAGTGAAATGAGGCCGGTGGACTCCATGCAGCTTCCAGCCAGGAAGGGAAGGACAATTACCCGCAGTGATAAACGGAGGGGATGCTGCCCAGTTCAAACCACTGCAGACCAGTGGAGACCTAAACAGTCTCCTTCCAGAAGGCAGGTGAGCAGGGCAGAAATCACACACTGCCTGCTGGCTCTGCGTCTTGTGTGCCATGCACGCTGATAGGGCGAGCTGCAATTTGTCAACAAAAATTAGGAGTGGGAATGCTGTCTATCTGGAGAGTGAATGAATTCATTTTTGCCTGGGAATTCCAGTGTCTGGAAGAACCTTGGAGGTCTTTTTCCCCTGTATGCCACAGTGGGAGTGGAGATTAATGAATTTTGTTTCATGCAACTTTTCTATGGTGGGAACACGAGTTTGTCATCTCTGAAGTATTTTGCAAAATTATGATGATTTTGCCCAATTTTGTTTATTGGAGAAAAAACATGTGAAAACATTTAAAATGGCCAGTTTTGACATGTTCAGAATGAAATGTTTTGATTTTTTGGGTCTGAAACATTCCTTAGTTTAAAAACTCCCTTTCATTTAATTTTGAAAAATCCAAGCGCTTGATTGAAGCAAAGTATTCCGATACTGTCAAATGAAATGTTGACTCCAAACCCTTTAAAAATCAATTTGACAATAATTTGGAAAACCCTTATCTTTGTTCGAAGCTTGAATAACATTAAAAACAAACAAACAAATGCACAGTTTGCAAATGAACTAAAAGGAATCTCTTATCCATGCAGCTCTTGTTGTAAAAAACATTTCATTTTCTAGGTTTTCAAAAAAGGCCAAAAACCCCTTCCAAATCTGAGGAACAATCTGGCCCTTACAAAGTGAGGTGACTGTATCCCACAAAGTAAAAGCCTTGAAATGGATGTTGTGGTTAATGAACAAACCAGAAGCCACTGTGATGCGGCTGCCAGACCTGAAACAGCTCTTGGCTCCATAAGCAGGGAAATATCAGTTTGCAGCAGGGACATGGCATCACCTTTGGACACGGCTCACCGAGGCAACCGTTCAACTCCCTGCCTATGCCAGAGGTCCACATTTTTAAAAGTATGCTGGCAAATTTGGAAATCATCAGAAAATAACTCAAGGGATGGTCTGAGGTGTTGGAAACCTGTTGTGCAATGCGAGAGGAAAGAAGTGCAAGGTATTAACATCACTGTTAAATCCAAGGCAATGTTAATATTTGACTCATCTGAGTTTAGAAGTGCCTTTGAGAGGAGGAGATACCAAAAAGCCAACTGGCTAGCAGACAAAGGCAGAATATCAGCTAGCAGCTGGAGGGTACAGCCAGGCAAACTGGGAGAAGGAGCTGAGTGCCAGTATTAACAGGCAGAGAGATAAACCCCTTGAACAGCTTGCTCTGGCACGTGGTGGAGTCTCCATCACTCAAAGCTGTTCATTCACTTGGATATCCTGCTGCAGGATCTGCTGTGATCAAGCAGAAACCCTGGGCTCGAGAGGAGTGAAGTTCTTCCTCCTGGCCAGAAAATCAAACCACATTGTCTTTGCAGCTTTTCTTGGCCTAATCTTTGGAAAGAAGAGGCTAGGAAAGCTGTTTTCCCAGAGCACAGGAGAAGGCTCCTTCCCTGTCCAGCTTCCCAGCAGCCTCAAATGGGAACCACAAAGAAAAGCAAGCACACATGCAATCTCTGGTTCATTCCCAGTCCCCACGCAACTATGCCAGCCAAATCCTTCTTCCCAGGGGTGTCAGTGTCCCTGACATGACACCATCCATCCCGCAGGCGTGACCCAGAGCTCTGAACAGCCTGTCTCCAGCACAGCCACACACATAGATTGCAATGATGAGTTCAAGGCTGTACCAGGCATCCTCCTCGGTACACCAGCCCTGCCTTTCACCAGCACATGACTGAGCTGATGGTTCACAGACCCCCATCAGTCAGGTCCTCCAGTCAGGCTGTCTGCAGGGCAGTCAGACTGTCTGTTAGGGCAATGAAAGAGGGAGAAAAAGTGGAGGAGAATGAGAGAAAAGGGGGATTGCTCTGGGGAGTTAAGGCAGGGGACTGGGAAGAGGGATGGGACTGGGAAGAGGGATGGGGAGACCCAGGGTGGCATTCCTTCCACATCCTCACCAGGAAGCTCCGGGTGGCTCCACACCTGACCCTGCTCACTCCTCTCTTGGTGATGTTACCATTGGTACCCCCAAAATGTTCCCTTGAGCAGTGAATACATCAGTCTGCTGCCTGGTGTCTTGTCCCATGCCCTTTGCATGCCCACTCATGACCCAACTAGTTCAGGGCAGGCAGATGTATGGGACAGGGTTGGCTTAACCCAGCTGGGAGCAAACCTGCTCTTCTGCACCCACTAACCCTGCCCAGTGGTACCAGGGAGACCCTCTGCTCCTGCTGCGGTGGTACGAGCGAGGAGCATTCCTCGGCTTGTGCTGGGCATTGTGGCACCAAGCTGCAGCAGCACCATGGCAGCTCCCATTGCTGCCACACTCTGCTGCTCTTGGAGATGATGTCTGCAGAGAGGAGCCCCAGGGCAAACCTCCTTTCTAGGACTGCAGTCCTGACACCGCTGGTGCAGAAACAAGACTGTCTCTGTACTCTGTGTCTCCAGCTCATTCCCAGAGCCGGCACCAGTGGCTGTGGAGGAAAGTGAAGGCCAAACCTCCAGTCCTGCAGCTTCCTCCTTGTCCTAAGCAGCCCTGGGCCAAACCAGAGGAGAGAGCAGGGTAGTCCCTTCCCATGTCCACCATAACAGACAGCAGGCAGGGTGCTGCTGCATGCTTCGCTGCATGCCCTGTCCTCAGAGCCTCAAAGGTATGGAATAAAATCGGCTGCTGACCCAACATGTCAAAGAAGAGTTTCTGGAGACACATTCTCTTCATCCTGCTTCATCTGTCCTGCAAGTGTTTTGGCTCCAGCAGGGTTTTCCTGCTCAGTTCCCTGCATTTGTGGGAGCCAAGTGATTTCTCACATATATGGTTGGAACTGGATAGCCTGGAGAGAGCGAAGCTTTCTGGACACCCATGATATAAGTGGGTTTAGCCTGTCTGCAGCGCTGTACCGCATGACCACCTCACTGGTCTGATTGGGCCCTGCTCTGTCTCTGTCCAGATGCCCTCTCATCACCCACATGTGAGTGATTTTCTGTGGTGGCACCATGGGCTGTGGTACCAAGGGAAGCCATGACGCCAGCATAAGAGGAAAATCCAGCCCTGCCCCAAGGTGCTTAGGGTCAAACACACAGCACAAATGTCTGTTCCTCACTGCACTTCCCATGTCGTTGGATAACCTCTGCAGAAAATCATGTTCCCAAATGCTGCAGAGTGGGTCAGGGTTTTGCACCCTACAGGTATGAATTGCTGGTGATGATCCAGCAAGTCACTTCAATCCCCCATGCCGAGTGCAAGGAAAAATAACAGTCTCTATTTCATCTTCCCCTTCCCTCCGCCTCCAGCTCCCTGCACTTCCCTCTTCTCAGCTCCGGCCTTCCCGGGTTTATCAGGAAGCTTTCCTGGGACCATGTGTCCATGCAGCAGCACCTTGGGAAGCCTCAGGGGCCCAAACTCGTGAAGAAAGCTGGGGGTGAGGGGGAGGTCCATGGCTAGCCAGGCCAGTCGGAGCCTCAGGGTCTCTGCATAGAACCAGACGCTGCCCCTCTGCCACTGCCAGAGCCCTGATCCCTGCCCGGATGAGTCTAAGGTGGGAGAGAGATGGTTCAACCTGGATGCTGAAAGCTCTGTGTCCCATTGAGGATAACGTAGAGGTTTGTTCTCATCTCCCTTCTGAAGCTGACCTGGTTTAGCTGTGCCGAAGGCTGTCACAGATGGCTTATTAGCATCAATTTTCTTTCTTGCAATAATACCTACAGCCGAGAACTGGAGATACTGAATTTTTTTGGTAGTAAGGACAAGGGCCAATTGTGAAGGGCTGCAGAAAGACTTCATGATATCAAGTGACTGGTGACAAAATGGCAGATAGAATTCGACGTAGATAAATGTAAACTAACGTACATGGGAAAATACAGTCCTAACTTTATGAATTAAATAAAGCACCATGAGCTGCCTGTCATTGCTGAAGAACAAGATCTTGGTGTTATAATACATGCGTCTTTGAAAATGTCATCTCTGTGCTTGGCAGTGGTTAGAAAAAGCAAATCAAATGTTAGGAATTATTAGGATAGGAATAAAGACCAGAAGTATAAAGACCAGAAACTGTCAGTCTATCCCTGTGTAAGTCCTGGGTGGACTCTGCCTTCAAGCCTGGACAATTCTGGCCCCATCTGTGGATGGAGACTCCGGAGTGTGACCGGAGTCAGTAAAATCATGTGTGGCCCCGAGAGGGTGGGCTACTGTTGGCTCTTCTCTCTTTCTATCAGAAGGACCAGGGAACTTCCCACAGAGCTGATGGATACCACATTCATGTTAAACAGAAGGAGGTGGCACTTCACACAGTACGTAGTGAAAATGTGCAAGTCGACAGACACATTCACAAGAGGAAAATTCATTAAGAGATGTTAGATTCAAAGATACCTTTGGGTTAAGAGCCTTTTGGCTGGACATCAGGAGAGGATTGCTATGTGCTCACCCTATTCTTACATACTACCCTAAGCATCTGCTGTTGCTCTAGGAGTAAAGAAACTGGTGGTCCTGGCCTCAGGGAGTTGACAGTCTGAAGCAACAGGACAGGTGCTGGGAGACTACAAGTTTTAATACAAAAGGAAGGGAAATTCAAGTCACTGCCCTTACAAAGTGAAAAATAGCAATGGGATCTTATCCAGAGTATTAGATCACAGAGAATCCCCATGCAGAAGTCCACTTAAGACTCTCCAGCCTTCAGGATGCTTCGATGACATCTCATTCTCCAAGAGATGAAGCCAGAAAAAAGCAGGTGTCATGGCTCCACTGCTCACAGAAAAACTCATTTTAGCTTGGCTAATTTAGGAAGAAATCAGCAAAATGGAGAAAAACTGGTGAGGCCAGAGAGGCAGGGAGGAGATGGAAGGGGCAGCAGGAGGGGCTGGAGGCTGTTAAGGCGCAGAAAGGATGGAGCAAGAAGCCATTTGGTGCAGGGCAGGAGGAGAACACCCTGGTCCTGGGTCTCTGGGTGGCTGAGCAGCCAGCAGGCCATGCACACTCTCTAGGGAGGATCTCCAGTGCCCCCAGCTCACAATTAGGTCCCACTTTGATCCTTTATCACTAATGCTTCTCCTCCCCATCTCTGTCTAGTGTAATGGTTATGTATTGCACAGAGATGGAGGAGCTGATTAAAATAAAAAATTAGGGGGATGGTTTTTGAGATGTTTTAGGATGTACTACCCCAGCAGCATCCCTGGCTGCAGGCTGGTGAGCTCCGGATACCCACACCTCCAGTGCCATGGGGACTCCTTTGGCAATGGGTGGACTCCAGCAGTGTTTTGTGAATCTGTGCTTTTTAATTCCTTCCCTTTCTAGGAAGATTTGTGGTGGGTTTAGCTGCAAGGCTGGAAGTACCATGGTGCTTCCCCACCCTCCCCACACACCGTGGGCTGTGCCCAGGCTCTGTGCATCAGCAGTGCTGCCAACAGGAGATTCCCACAGCCCAGGGCTGCTTTTGCTGCCCGAGGGCAGCTGCAGAGCCCGGCTCATCCCTCACAAAAGGCTGCAGTCCTTGGGGCTCTGGTGCCTCCAGGACACTCAGCAGTCTCACTTGCTTGTAATAACCAGCTGTGCATCAGCTCCATGCTTTCTCTTTGCCCATGGCTCACCTCTCAGCCACATGGCTCCAGTCTGCACCCAGGAGGGATTTCAAGTGCGAAAAACCTCTTTGGGTGTTTTTTTTAAAAGGTTTTCTTTCCAGTCACCTTTCTTTATTCCAAAGCACTTAAACACCCCTCTTTTGAAATCTTTATTACCTTGACTCAGAGGCTCAGCTTTAAGTAGTGCTTTGAATTAAGGTTCTCAAATATGCATTCAATTTCAGTTTAAAAGGGGTAGTTAACGTATGTTACATAAATAGTTATTATTAAATACGTTCACTGAAGATTAACAACTGCTGTGCATAATGGATACGTGTCTAACTACTATGATATATACTGAATTTCCCTATTATATAGCTGCTGGATGCGTGTCTGCTAGAACAGAGCAAAAATTCACAGTGAATAATTTAGTAGATGAATTTAGCCTCTCTTTCTGTCTGTGAAACTGCGTGGCATCCTCCAATGTATTCATCACTCCGGTCTGATTCTGCCTGTTTCTCCCACATGGGCTCAGCTGAGCTCGCTGGGACGCAGGTGGCTTGTGTAGCTATTCCCGGGGGGCAGCTGAGGATTGCAGCCGCCTGCACGCACTGCCTGCGTCCCAGCCCCGGGGATGCTGTGGCTGGCGCTGCTTTATGAGACCAAAGCTGGCTGGGCAGCAGAAGCCCTTGCTCTGAACTTTGCAGCCCTGAACGCCCTCACAACTGTGCCAGCGGCCACTCCTGGGCAGCAGCAAGCAGCTACTGCAGTTGCGTTTTGATCTGATCATGCTCCCAGAGCTGGAGAGCCAGAGGAAATTTGTCCTATCAGGGTCTCTTCTGGTTCTTAAAGAAAATTTCCTCTTGGTACCCGAATCCCTTTTTCTATTTCTGTGTCTAGACAAGCTGGTTGGCAGGCCATTTGCTTGGGCAAAAAACAGCTTTGCAGGGGGAAGACAAAGTCCATGCTGGTAAGCAGAGGGCTATGTACAGGGAATTGCCCTCGCAAGGCATGTCTATGTGGAGAAGATGATGGATGTGATCTTCCCTGAAGATTTACTGGAATATATCTCTGGGCAGGTGCTCTTAAACTGGGATCTGGACAGCAGAAGGTGCAGGTAGTACCAGTGAGGGGATTGCTATGTTGGCGCGCATCCCACATCCACCCCCTCCTGCTGCTGATGCCAGCAGAGCTCCCCTTCTGCAGACAGGGAACCAGTATCTGCCACAAGATCCCTCAGTGCATCCAGGTGAGCCAGCTCTTTTCTCCAGCATTGAATACCGTGTGCAAATGGGCAACATTGTCCGCATGGGTGACACCATAAACACAGCTGGAAAGCAGACCAGTCACAGGCAGAAGTTCTGCAGAGACACAAGGAACCTGCTGCTGCTGTGGCTGGACCACATGCCTTACTCATTTTGCATGGTGTCCCCAGTGCACAAGACAGGATCAATCCATTGAATCTCCACTACCCTAGAGAGATCCAGATGCATCAGGTCTGCAGCAGACAGGTGCGGGGAACAACTATCATCGATTCCGAGGAAGGGCACCCTTCCCTCCACTTACGGCAACTGCAAACAGCCAGTTCTGCCTGCTAAGCTCCTCGTCGACAGCAGCAGGTGCTGCAGGGCCCTCGTGGGCTGATTTAGCAGAGAAATCAGCTCCTTTCCTTGCTCAGCACATCCTCCTATTATTGCTCCCTCTTGATGCTGTGTAGTTTTTCCCTTTCCTGCACTTCCCGGCTAGCTTAGTCCCATCTAAAGCTCATCAAAGTGTGGCAGGGGGGGTAGGCACGTTGGGAAGTTGTCTGACACTTTCTAAAAGCATCTTATAGAGATGCTACAGCTCCTTACTGGGAACATAATATGCCCACCAGGTCTGTGTTGTTCCTTCCATGTGGTGTAGGGGAAATAAAGTACCCTTCCCTAGCCCAGTTCCCAAAATAAAATGAAAACAGAAAAAAAGGATTTAGGATGAAAATAACTAGCTGAGGCATGTCCTCTGTGCTAGGAAGATCAAGTGCTAATGATGGTTCTGGCACGTTGGTGACAGTTTTGTCTGTTGTATGTATATATATTTTAACTGTGAGACCACATGGGAGGCTCTTGATGCAGTCGAAGTGCCTTTGACAGCCGCTGAGAACACATTGGCTCCTTTCTGCTGGCGAAAGACTCATCCCATTAAAGGCTGTCGATAAAGGGAAGGGAAATGACAAGGGTGCTTGGGAGGGAGCGAGGCAGCAGGAGGAGACAGGAGCTGCCACCACCAATGTCATTACCAAGAATGAGAAGGAGCTTTTGCATAAATGCACCATGTGTTTTCATTAGCGGTGGCGGGGAATGTGCTGTTCTGAAGGGAGCATTTATACCATTGAAGGGAAAACAGATACTCTGTGACTGTCACATGAGCACCCATGGTGCTGACGGTTTCGGCATGTGAGCATCCTTCATCCCCCGCCTTCGCCGGCTGCCAGCACAGTGCTACCCCGAGCCAGGGAGCCCCACATCCCTGAAGGCACCAGAGGGCCAGGAGTGCGGCCGCGTGTGCCTCTGGAGCAAGCGTGTCTGCCCAGTCGTGGATGGGTCCTTGTAAGTGCACATGTATGCAAGAGTGACGGTGTGCATGCGGATGCAGCACCTGTGGGTGTGTGTTGTGAGGACCACCCTACATGGGGCTGTGTGGAGCCTCTGGGTGTTTCCCAGGGTGTGAGGCGACAGCCAAGTGACAGTGTTTCTGTGCAGTGCCACCCACGCAGGTGCTGTTTCCTAACTCTGCTCCGGGACCATTCTTCTCGCAGGCCAATTTCCAGCAGCATTGTGTTGCCATTACTATGATGATAGTAAAATCTTATTTAAACATTAAAACCTTGTTGTACCTGTTGGTTAGAAAAAAGTCAATATGCTCTGGTGAGGCTCCGGTTATCCCACCCAGTCACTCCCTGGCATGGCTGGGTCCCGATATGATGGTGAGGAGATTTTTCCTCCTGGGTATAAAAAGTGCAGTACAAACCACTGAGCCCTTTCTGCTCAATGACAGGAGATGGTGTGAAAGGCTAGGGCCTTCCTGAGTCATAGCAAGGTCTGCTACTCAGCAACCATGTAACCTGAAGGAAAATGTGATATAGCCTAGGGCATGACAAGCAGCACCCAGACAGAAGCAGGTCGATGAGGAGAACCACATATTCAGGAAATCTTCACCTTCTTGGAGGGTCACCTGGGAGGAGATACCTGTGGCTAGGTAGGAGGAGAAGGGAACCTCACTATACCTGTGTATACTTGCAGTGTTCGTGCACACACTTGGGTTGTTGGCTGATCTCTGTCTTTCCTCAGTGCCCATTGTGTCCCTTTGCTTGTGTCTTAAAAGAACTTTTCTTATACTCTACGCGTGTCCATGCTATGTCTGTGCTAGTGACCCAGGCGTAAACATGCATTTTGGGGCAGTGCCGGTAGTCAGTTATATGGGTTTATTTTGGGCTTAAACGCTTTTGCTGATTTCACCATACAGCAAAAGAGTTGCACTATTCTTAATAGAAACATCTCATGATCACATTCAACACCTGATCATCCCAGACTCAACCCCTGTCCAGAGCTGATCCAGAGCTGTTGGGTCTCACTCTCAGAGCTCCTGCTCTAGCTGCTCCTGTTGCACTTCCCAAAAACTTGTGAAAACATGAGGCAAGGGCTTGCGTCAATGAGTCTGCAAATCCCAGCACTGCAACGGTTTAAGAGGACAGAGCAGGATGGAGAATTGGTGCTGCAGGGATTGATGAGGAGTCAGATGGGAGGCTGGCATACAACATCCTACCCTGTCTAGCCGTGGCCATACTTAAGGTGCTTTTTGATTTATAAATCATCGACTGTGCATAGTGCCAGGAGGGTACCTGGCACCTGCAAGGGTAGGGTCTTTCTTCATGGATGTACTGACCTCACTGCAGTGAGAGCAACACTCTGCTTTGCATCTTTGAGCTCACTTGGTACCCTCAGACCCTGCCGGTGCCTCCATGGCCCTGTTAGAGACGTTCAGACTCACAAGTAGGAGCAGATCTCTGTCCGTCCACTGACTCCATCCTAGAGTAGTGCAGACTGCAGACTGGAAAGGAAAAATTAGCAGTGACTGGGACATTAAAAACCCCCGTCTCCTCCTGTCCCAAGGCTCAAGAAGGCCCACATTTGCTGAAATTGACACCCTGCTGGGCGGGTTCTCAATACAAAGCTACACGAGCCTGGCACCTTCGGTCATGCTGCTTGGTACTATGAGGCTGGTGCACGCAGCTAAGCCCACATCCCTCCCAACACAAAGTCAGCCTCACAGTCAGGAGCATTTGGACCACCAGTCCGCAAATTCTCTGCTCTCCCAAGGCTTCCTAAGAGCAGAGCTTAAATTTCGGTTTCTCCTATGACTACCCAGTTATCCATACCCTGGAACTGGTCCCACATCGCCTGATGCTTTTTCCTATTGCGTAAGTCTTTATACATGAGTATGAGCCTCAAACCACAGCTTGTTTGGCTGTGGTAATTCTGTCTCTCCTATGGTGTAGGAGATGGCTCCATACTCCTTTGCTGTGACTGCACCTACAGGACCAGAAACCCGAGGTGTGGTTGTCCATATTAGACATCCTAGTGCCTCGTACCGCACTAAGCTTCATCAGGGCAGCAGAAGTACGCAGAGCATGAGTGACTTGCCTGGCAGCAGAAAGTCAGTCCAGGCCAGGACCGTGCGAAGAACTGCATCACTCAAACCTCTGGACCGTGTCCCTGAGACAGGCTTCATCATGCTGTCAGGGCTTTTGTCACTAGTCACTGATGGAATGAGTTAGACATGAGATGTTGCTAACGCCCACTGACCATTTTAAGCCTTCAGGCATGGTGATACATGCTCAGCTTCTGTTCAGGCAGATTAGCACCCAGGGGTCCTGAAAAGTCTTACAGGATTTGTATGATCATTATTATTCCTCTTCTCCCTCTGGTTTGTAACTCCCATGCCCTCACAGATCACCCAGATGGAGCTTGGCATAAGGACTGTTCAGGCCTGTGGGGACTGTGCTGGGGTGCAGGGGCTCATACAGGAGGGGGAGAACTGCGGGCTGTCCCAGGCCCCCTCGCAGCAGCTTGTGCCGAGACCTCTGCTCCAGGGAGCAATCTGCAAAGAACAAGCCCCAGAGTGCCGTTGCGACCAGACTGATGGAGAAGAGGCTAAGTGAGGGGGGAGACATGCCTACTCCACACATAGCCCCCAAACTGCATTGCCCCTTGTCCAAAAGCAGTGCAAGAGAGAGAAACTCGGTCCCTAATTTGCAGCTGTGCCAACACACAGCCTGCAGTCCCTCCACGCTGCAGCAAGGAGCCAGTGCATCTCTTGTGCAGCCCTGCACACCGAGCAGAAATACCCCAAAGCCCATCATGGAGCCAGTGCACCTCTTGTGCAGCCCTGCACATTGAGCAGAAATGCCCCCAAACCCCTGGGCTTCCCAGAGTCTGCACTTCTGCTGCCTGTGGCCTTCCAGGGACTGGGAGAAACCACCTTTTTGGCTCAGCATCTCTGTTTTCCCCCATGAAAAAAGGAACAAGAACAGTCTAATGTGCTTTGAAATCACTTTTCATTAGCAGCGTTTTTTCTTCTCCATCCCTGGATGTGGCTCACGATTGCCCCTCCTGGAAGCAGAGTGGGGCTGCACAGGGGCAGGAAGGTCTCCAGGACTTCAGAGCCAGATTCCCCAGAGAGACACAGACCAGCATCGCCATGTGGTTCTCAGCAGCACCACCAATTTACACCTCCTCTGGATGTGGCTTCCTAATTTCTAAGGTACCTCGGAAACTGTGAGTTGCCCCCTCCAAACCTTTATTGCAGCCCCTCCTCCACACTGATCAGCTGTAATTTCCGAAGCCAGCCAGCTGATTAGAGAAGGCAAATGAATTCTTTCATTAGGAGAAGCATTGTTATAATTAGGGTAGAAATTTGGTACTGATGCCTTTTAGAAAAGGAGAAGAGAGAAAAGCCATCCCTGTTTGATACTGTTTTAAGGCCTCGTTATTTGAAAAAAAGTAATGTATGTATATTTTGTTGAGGTTTTTTGTATATTTGCTGGCCATGCTGAGCTACTGCAGTTTGTTAATATAAATAAAAATTATCATTATCATAATTCATTGCAAAAAGATTCAAGAGGTCACGGAGATATTTTGGGAGATGTTGGTGAATCAAAACAAATTGCATTTTCAGCAGCTGGCATTTCCAGCTCCTGCACGGTACCGAACGATAGGCTGGAGGAAGAAATAAATAGAGGCAGAAAGATAAATTGAGAGCACCAGATAGACGGGTTTATGTAGCATTTTCATGTATCATTGTTGGGTGACATGGTGTGAGTTATCTCTGTAATTACAGCCCTCCCGCTCCCCAGCAGCTTGCTCCCAGGACCCACGGAGAGCACCTGCCAGGAGCTGCCTGTCCCTGCTGGAGATGAAGGCAGAGGGCAGCAGCCTCACGTCGGGCTGGAGGCTCCCCGCCTGCAGGCTCCCACACAGCTATTAGGATGGCTGGCAGGGGTTGCCTCTGTCCTCTGGACTTCAGTGACAGAGGGGGATCACGGCAACATCCAGCCGTCACATCTGGTTCTCCTCTTTGTCCTGGCTTAGTACATGGGACTCTCTGGCAGGGGATTAGTCTGCATGTCCAGGGGCGCGTGTCCAGCTATACGGGGGATGAAGCATGGGGAGGTCTTTGGATGGTGGTATTCCTTGAAGCAGGGTTTTTCCCAATGGTGTTACAGGAGCTGCAGGGTGGTACAGACTCCTCCCAGTCTGGTGCAAGCCCTAAGATGGGATCAGAACAGCAAGAACTAAATCTCTAAACCAGTTATACAGAAAAACCTGTGAATTTATGGCAGGAACTACTCAGATAGAGATGTGGGTTTTAGGACTGAATATCTTGCTTCATCAGTACATAATGATGCAGTCAGCACATGCTGTGAAGACGAGTTCTCCCATGGCCAAGGGCAGACTGGGTGACGAAGCAATACGGATGGGAGTTTGCAAGGAAACAACTGCATCTTGCTCCAGCTCTGTCTAGGTGAGAGGGAAATCATGGCTTTGAAACCCCTAGGGACTGCTGCAATTATTAAGGCTTCTGTCCCTCTGCTCTTTAGAGAGGTCTGAGGCCAGGACTTCATCTAAAGACTGTTTCTCTCTCTTCAAAACCTATAAATTGATTTCTGTCAGGGCATTTGAAAATGAGTTTTCTGCCCTCCTTCAAGACAGCACCAGAGCTAGGCTGTTGCTGAAAGCTTCCCTTTGCTCATACATCTGTACAAGTTGGTGTTGCTGCTGTTAAACTGGTTTGTTTCAATGTTTTGGTGGATGAGATGTACCAAGGACCCCTGATAATTTCTGATTGTTCTTGGTACTAGGCAGCATATTATTGCTTATGGAGGCATCAGCACTGGGACCCTGGGGATATTCTGACAGACAAGCTTTACTGAATCTGGCTGAATCTGTCTCACCCATATGTGAAAGAGATAACTATGAACTTTCTGCACTTTGTATGGTTTTAACTTTGTGATTTATCACGTTTTCTCTGGCCAGGAAACATGGGCAGAGTCATTGTCCACAAACTATGTCTTTCATAAAAGTATTACAGTGCTTTCCATGGCCCAGTGTTAATTTTGCCTACCTGGGAGACAAGAAGAGACATTTTCCTTTCCTATGCTCTTCATTCTTGGCACTGTGATGTGGTCAGGTCCACCACGGACACTTCGAGGGATGCAGACTCTGGACTGTGCTCCATCTCCCTCCATGGGACAGGGCAGTGTGGTCAGGAAGAAGCAATGCAGGCAGATGCCAGCAGCTTGGACCATCCATAATTTTTGTTATGCTCTTATAAATAGGTGCAGAGAAATACCCAGATATCAAGGGGGCAATAATAGAAGTGACACAGCAACAGGTTTTGGAGCTAAGAGTAACCTTCATTTCTCTGAGCTAATCAGACCTATGTCCTAAGACGCAGAATAACATCTGCCTGGTCTCCAGCTGTGCACCTCACAGCTGTGTATGTCACTGCCGCTAGCGCCCTGGGGAACTCCTCCCTCAGAGCTAGCCATGGACCTAGATCCACGAAACAAAGAGAAGAGGTGACTTTCTCTCCTGTTCCTGGGCTCTGCAAAGTTAACAGGATGTTTTTGCTGTCTGAACTGCTGAGACATTCCCGGGATATCTGTGGGGCTGGGGAGACAAAACTCACTCCCTGAGAAGGTGCTGGTTACAGCTCTTTTGCCAGGCCACCAAGCCAAGCAGTAAGTCTGCTTGGCGTGAAGCACTGGAGATTTCTCCCAGAGCTCAGCACCCACCCACTTCCCAGGCAAGTCCAGAGAAGCCTTCCTGGCTCTGAGCAAGCCTGCAAACCCCTGAACTTTGGCTGGTCCCACAGCGCTAATGTTGCATAAATGCCTAATGCAATACGGTGTCACATTCTCCATCCTGTCTGTTTTTTATCTCAGGCTGGCGAGGCAGCCAGTGCAGACTATTTGCACCACTCTTCCTCCTTGCCCTCTGCCCTCTTCCCCTGAATGCTTTCTCTTGGGGGTTAAACACCTCCTCCTCTGCACTGGAGTACTGCTCTGCCCATCTGACTCTCCTGCAAGCCAGGGGCCTCCACAGCTGCTTCCAAGGATGGAAAGGCAAAGAGCTCCCAGCTCCTGCTGGCTGTCGCTCCGCCGAACCTCCAGCCAGCAGCCGTTCAGAGAAGGAGTGCTGCCATCACAGTCAGCAGCCAGAGGGTCAAATCCTTCCAGGAAAATGTAATCACTTCCAATGAGCACAAATGCAATTTAGAGGAGAGCTTTGTGGCTAGAGATTATAGAGCCCAGAGGCCATGTGTGCTCAGCAGCTCTTCCCAGTCTGGAACAGAGCAGGGAAGCTGGAAGCTCCCACCCGTCCTGCTGCTTGTCCAGAGCTGCTGCATGCCAGGAGAAGAGCATGGACCATACTCTGCTGACACAGCCAAGCCAGGCTGTGCACAGATCTGCTGCCCATCGACTCTCCCAATTCTCAGCCTGTGAGGGCTGCCTGGCTCGGGGCCAGCAGCTGGGGACTGAGGGGAGAAGCCTGGATCTGTGCAGCCCCGAAAAAAGCTGCTAAAGTTTTCAGATGAAGTGTTCAGCTAGGGACACCCTCACACCATCTTTGCACTTCAGGTTCACAGTCTGCCCATTGCCCAAGAGACAAGATGCAATAAGTGGGGCTTTTGTTGTCCCACTGAGCACCAGCCACTCACAGGTGGAAACCGAAGAGCCAGCAGCACAAAGGAGCATCTCACACCCGACAGGTTCCAGTGGGACCTCGGTACCAAATATTTTTGGATTTTGAGCTTCAAAAAACTTTTTTTATGATCTTCTGTGTTGAAGCTGGGAGCTAACTTCAGCTGTCCAAATCCCTGGACCATCAACTGCAGTTGGCTCTTTGAGTGAGGCTGCACCTTGTGTGCGATGGAGGAGGGTGGTCTCCTTCCATTCTGCAAAGCAGGTTCTGCTCAGGATGGGGTCAGCAGCCAACAGGATCATCTGAAAAGTCATCTTTTTGGGAGCTGCGTGTCCCATGAGTGCCATCAGAGCTGTTTGCCCATCACTGTCAGATGCAGTCGTCACGATTCAACTGCTCTGGGCCATCTGCTGTGAACCTGGAAAGAGGAAAAGCTTTTGCACTGTTGGCTGAGATACGACGCCAGCTCGCAGGACGAGGCTGCTTTTTCTCATGTGTCATCCTAAGTCAAGGTGAGGGAAGTGCCGAAGTCTCAGATTTCACAGAGGATTCCACCATAGCTTATCCTGAAAAGTCAAAATCTTAAAGACATTCATGAGCTGAGTCTCCCTTCCAAGTCTGATTTCAAAGCATGCATCTTTTTGAAATGTTTAATTATAATTAGCTTAAATTTCAAAACAGGAGGTCATCTGAACTGGAAAATAGATTATTTTTTTCTCTTTTGAGAATGTCAAAACACTTCATTTTGACAAATTCAGAACTTCTTCCAAATTCTTTTCTGACTCAATAAATTAATCAAAACCGACCTTCTCTTAAAATAAATGTCAGTTTTGAGAAAACCAGCATTTTCCTGTGGAAAAAAACACAATTCACCCAAAAATTCCTACTGTGTTTCCATCCTGACTTCTTGTCTATGTTCCTCTCCTATGCTGAGTTCCCAGCAACTATGATCCTAGCTGGATTAATTAAAATGGGCAATGAGATGGTCAGGAACAGCTTCAGCCTGAGTGGGAAACTTTTTTTCAGATTCAGTGATGTGTTGAGAACATTCCTCTTTTTCTTTATTTCTACAAGTCTGAGGCTGAGCAGCCTTCAAGGTGCCATGTCCACAGGGAGAGTTCTCTTTGCTGCAACCTGTGACCCTTGAAATCCCCACCTTTCCACCCAGCGTGGGTTCTCTGTTCATTCACATTTCTCCTAAAAACAAGCTTCAGCTACCAAACCTATAAACATAAATTTATTGCTGATGCAATCCAGGAGGTGCTTAAAAAAATCCTCACACCTCACTGAGACTTCACTTGAGAAATTCAGCTGGGAGCACACACTGATCCAAGATACACACGTGTCAGTCTGGAGTAACTTCACTGCCCCTATTCTCAGCGGGCATGTAATGGCATATTGAAAGTGGAGTCTATAGAAAAGCTCTGGTTTCTGTAGGATTTGTTTACACCGAAGAGACTGAGAGGGAAATTAGGACACTGATACAAGCAAGCAAAACTCTGCGGCAAGCTCTGTGCAATGCCATTGATGGGACTAGCTGGTGTGACGATTGTTGAGCTTTGATCCGCGATGATCTTTCTTCTGTGGCATCTTCTCACACCGTAGAGCGGCACAGTGCAGATACACACAACCCAAAGGGAGGAGTTTAAAGCTACCTTGAGCTAGTGCCAGGGGCTTGCCTGGGACGTGCTACCCAGGCCAGTGCAGCAGCAGACAGATGAGAGCTCAGCAATCTAGGTACCGAGGGGACATAGTGACCTTCCCCAAGCACACCGTGCATCGAAGCAGCTCTTTCCTCCAAAACAAGGTGGCCTCACCCATGCTTCCTGCAAGGAAAGAGCCTCCTGCAAGCTGCCCTGTGGGAGGATGCCACCTGGATCCAGGCAAAACCATGCAGGGGTTAGACCCACAATTTAACCTGCTGGGCAGTGATGCGGCCCATGCCCATGCCCTGTTTATTTTACCTGCATAAACTGTGTGACCACAGAGGTTTGTGGCAGCTGGACAGAGTTTTTATGGTTGCCAGTGGCACTGAAACATAAGAATTATTTCCTCTGTGAATCCAGTGCCCTGTGTAAGTCAGCCCAGAGTGGGACGGCAGTGATTTACTAGGAAAATATGTCTGCTCCAGCTCTCTATGATGCTAATATAAAGCAGACCCTGTAATTTCTGTGAGTGCCTTCGGACTGCCATAGGTATAAGCAAGAGAAGCAGCATGGCTGGGGTGGCAAAACGTGAGTAGCACAGGACAGGGTTCAGCTGTGTTGCCTCAGGTGGGATTGTGGGCCTGATCCTGCTCTCAGTCTGGCAATGCTCTACCACCAGACTGGAGTGACAGTTTGTTTTCCCTGGGTGTCCGAAGAAAGCAAGGGCCAAGCTCTTTGCTAGGCTTCAAGAACAATTTGCTAATGCCTGCAAGATGCTGGCTGGGACAGTGATGGAGAGGAGAGCCCACCATTGCCGCAGTGTGCTCTGCCACAGTGTAGGGTCTCCTGGGACCATGGGTAGTGGGTCCTGGACCATAGGGGACTTGTCTGCCTCGGACCTCTGCCCCCCAGGAGTGCCACCTGTCACCACTTTAAATGAAACCCCTCGTGCAAACAAGCCCAAATTCCCAAAGGACTCCCACCTTCGCCCGTCTCCTCCAATCAGCTCCCTGAAACACAATTTCTGACACAGCCACCACGCACGCCACCTTTGAATGAAGTTGCCATAGTTACTGGTGCCTCACAGCAGCAGGCTGAGCTCATTAAAATGATTTGAATGGCTACCCTATAATCAAGCCACTCGGGGAGGGGAGGTCTGGCGGGGAGGAGAGCCCCAGGACGTGATGGGCTCCAGCCCCTGCTGTGGAAGGACTGTCGGAGAGCGGCTCCAGAGCCCACATGGCTCCGTGCACAAGAGAGGCATGGGAACAGTGCAGAGCTGGGGCAACCTGGAGGGCTGGCAACGCACGCTCCCCACACTGCGCTGGTCCCTCTTGGAGGCAGAGCTGGGCATCAGGCTCCTCTGCCAGGGTCTCCTTCCCTGCAGTGAACACCAGCATTTTCCCCTGCAGCAAAGCTGAAGCTGTAGTCACAGCCTCCCCCTTACACCATGTCCCCCCGTCTTCAGCAATGATGGTTTCCCATGCTCTCTAGCAGTCCAGCAGCCAGCTCTGGTGGGGCTTGGCTTCCCAGAGAAGTTGTATGAAACATGAACTGGAGCCTTCCTCCTCTTTCAATCCATATTTTACAAATTACTCTTTAACAAAAAAGCCATCATTTTTTTGATTCACCCAGAATGTTCAGCCAAAATAAGGTTTCATCCTCTTTTTTTTTTTCACCAAGACAAGGCTGAGAAGAACAAGTATTTTGGGATTTAGCTTAAACCAAAGCAGAATTAAGAAAAAAAGGTATTAAAAATATCATGGAGTACTACAGGAAAAAAATCCCTAAAGATGTTGAAAATACCATGCTAAAAAAACCCCACAGGTCTTTTTGGAGCACTTCTGCTCCAGGGAGTAGGTCACTGTGGCATCCTCAAGCAGGTGCTGTTCGTGGCTGCAAGACAGCGTGGGTGAGGCCACCGCCAGCTGTATGCGGATGAGGATACCTGCAGGAGGAGAAGGCATGGTGCTCCCAGGTGGCTGGTTGCTGGGAGATGAGGGATTCCCGGTTCACTCAGCCTATCAACCTGAGCTTCTCTACAAGGAGAGAGCCTTCCCTCTGCTAAGCCTGACCAGCTTCTCCTTGCAGTTTGGCTTGGGCTGTGCAGTGCCCTGTTGCCTGAGCTGGGCTGTGCAAGCATCCCATCCCTGCCTGGCTGAGCAAGCGCCTGCACCCAGAGCAAGCCCAGGCCAGGTATTTCTTTATTTTCTGTGTGCATGCTCACTCAGGCAAGCCCAGCCTGACACGTGGAGGGGTGTGCGGGCCTTTGAGCATCCCCATGCCATGATGCTCCCATGAAATGGGTAGCATTGCTGAGAAGACTCCTGAGCACCTCCTGGGCTCCAGGGTGGATGCTGCGGTGGCATTTGGGAGCTGCCCGCCTCAGACCAGCCACAGCAACATCAGAACCCTACTCCTGCTGGGACCGATGAGCTGGCTGGTCCCTGGCTGGTTGCCATGCCATGGAGCTAGGCTGTGTAGGGCAGCCAAGGCTGTCCTTCCTCACACAGAGGATGCTGTGTTGTGCTGGGCCACATCGAGGTCCCCTGGGTTATGTGGGCTTTTTTAAGCAGCAGTGGCAGCTCTGCAGGTCTTCCACTGGTGTTTCCCCACAGCACAGCCACCATCAGCAGTCGTTCCTGGGTGACGGAGATGGTTCCTCTGCTCCCCACAGCCCCAGAGCTCACTGCACTACCCTCCCCATGGCAGGCACAGGCCTGCGCCCCTTGCTGTGCAGAGAGCTATCAGGGTACACGGATAATCTTTTACTCTTCAGTACAAATAATTTATTACATTAAAATAACGTTTTTAAAAAATGAGTACTTTGGGAATAATTCAGGCTCGCCTGCGGAGGCATTTTTCAAAGTGCCATAATAGGCACTTAGAAATGGGTGGTTATTTTTATTCTCCGAGCCTGTCAAGAAGCTGATGGATCGAATTGGCTGATGACAAGGCAGCTGAGTGCTCATAGACGGAGACCACAGCGTGAACGCGGAGCCCGTTACAAATGAGCAGCCAGCTTAGGTTGGAGCTCTTGCCAAAGCACTGGCACCTCTGCAGCAGGGTCCTGCTCCCGCCGGGGCGATGGTGACCTGGGGCAGTGCTGTCCGAATGGGCTGCAGGCAGAGAGCAGGCAGCTCTTGCCCAGGTCCCGCCAGCAAACACCCCTCTTCTCTACAGCTCCGTCCCAGCAGACAAGAGCCACATCACCCGCCTCCCTTCTCCATCCCGGTCTAGTTGAAATACCTCTTCCCGTACCCCCTATCCCTTTGCCAGGAGGATGAGTGTCCCAGGGATGGCATGTGCCAGTTTCTCTCCCACCCCCCTGCCTTGCTCAGTTCCCTCAAGGGCCTCCCCAGTGCCTCATCTTGGAGGTTATATCCTGTGCAGGGGATAAACCTCCCTCTCCAGAGTCTTTCTGGTTAGCACTGACCCGTATGCATGTGGCCAAGATCAGACAGACATGGGAGAGGGGATAGGGGATAGCTGCGCTGGCAGGACCTCCAGTTGTGAGAAGCCACCAGCCTCTTGCAGCAGGGTCAGAGCACCACCCAACTGGGGCGGATGCCCAGACTTATCTCCCGTTGACATGGCCCTCTTCATATCACATTTTTCTCCCTTCTCACCCTTCTCACCACAGCCAAAAATAAAACCTCTTCCTCTGTCTTGCCCCAGTACTGGCAAGGCTGCTATGAACATTGCAACCAGAGACTTCTGCTGTGTCAAGGAGGCTGGCAGAGCAAGGGATGGAGTCTGGAGATGTGTGCCCAGAGACTGGCAAGCATCGCCTGTCTCCCGGAGCAAGGCTGGCGTGGCTGGGAGCATCCCAGCTTGCACATGGCTGACTCGGGTGAATGGATTTGCCACACATCAATTAAACTCACAGCCTCACTACGTCTGCTGGCTCCTCATTATCCCCTTTCACACATGCAAACCTGATTTCCAGGGAGCTAGAAGGCAAATGCCTAGTGCAGACTCAAAAAGGGCCCTGATCACTTTGGCACCCCAGCTCCTCACCCCTCCCATCCCTTGATCCCCCTGGCACATCTGCTGGGGAAACACAGCTCCTCAATCGTGTCGAGTCGTGGCCATCGCACCAGCGGGAACACACCTTTGGGGCTCCTCCATCAATAACACGCCCCCCATGTCTGAGCTAACAGCAATCCTCCCTGTCTTCTGCCAGTGCAGGGACACAAAACGCAGCCACGCAAAGGTGGTGCCACCCTCAGCAGCACACGATACACACACACATGCAATGCAGAGGCCTGTGTATGGTACGTGCAAAGCGGGAAATGAATAATACACTCCATTCTCAACACCTTGGCTCCACAGCCATTATATGACACTTCTTCATGACAGGAGAAATTGAAACTCCCTGTCCCCATATCCCAGATAGGAGACAGGTCTCATCTAGGTCGAGCAAGTAACAGGGCAAGGGGGCAGAAGGGGTTGGGTGCATCTGAAGCTACTGCCCTGCACCCCCCACAGGCACTGATCCTGCTCTGCTGCCAGGAAAGCACTTTGCAGGAGCATTCGTGGCACAGTTCATCCACCAGTTCCTCACTGCAACCAAGGATCCCTGCTCCAGGGAGGCCACCCTGTGAGGCTGGGGGTTGCATCCTTCCCTGGTCTCAGCCTGCAATTACTCATGATTTCAAAGCAGGGCAGATGTCTCCGGGAAAGAGCCTGGCCTTTCCCCAACCCTACTGCCTCCCAGCAAGGAGCAGAGCCTTTGCTAGCACAGGGTCCCATAACTCTGCGCTGCAGATCGGCCAACAAGTTGGCCTGCAGCTCAGCTTACTCCAGCTCTTTCCCAGCCTGTGGGCATGCTGCATGCCTCAGGTGTCTTCCTGAGACATCTTCTGAAATCAGCTCTGGTGTGAAAAAAACAGCTAATCATATTATGTCAGAGAGCTTGAAGAGTGAGGAGAGGTGAGGGAGAGAGAGCTGCAGGCGGACCCGCTGAGCCTTTGAGCTGTGTGAATAATTGATAAGGCCATTCAGAAGGGCTCACGCTGCAGTGCCCAGGCATCAGCCAGCCCGGCCTTATTCCCTACTGCTTGCATTTTCCCATGCTCAGAGACCATCGGAGCCTGAGCAAGACCAGCCTGGGTACCAGGGCAGAGACTTGCTGGGGAAGCATCGCCAGCAGCAGCTCTCCTGTGGCTGGCAGAGTAACCCCAGTCTATCTGGCTGAGTCAGAGTCCTTCCTGCACTTTGCAGATACTTGGAAGGGGAGATACAGACCTGGTACTGAGTGTAAGGCAAACCCATCCAGTGTTACGGCCAATTTCATTAAGAATTTAATTTGTACAGAGCCATACATTCCTGCTTGAGGTTGACAGATCCCTGACCCAGGCTGCAGCATGGGGAACATTTGGGAATGCTGAGAATCTGCTATGATTGCTAAGGGGTTCCCAGAAGACCTGGGGAGTGCAAGAGGGAAGGCTGGAGCATGACGGATATGGTGGGGGAAGCTATGGGAACCGAACTCCTCCAGTCCTGTTTTTTAACCTGCTGACCAGGGTGGACATGCAGTCCCACCAGCAGCTTGAGCTCTCTAGAGAGGGCAGTGGAAGCACATGGTGATGGCTGCCTCACGTGGGACTGCTCAGACTGCACCAGTCCTGCTGGCAGCTGCAGCTCCTGCCCAGCTGGTTCAGCTCTTTCAAGCTCTTCCAGGCCAAACTCCAGTCCCTGACTGGAGAGGGGTCCCAGCTGTGGAGCAGCACCTCTGTGCAGCTTAGGCTGCCCTCTTCCCTGGTGCTTCAGCCTGTCAAAGCCTGGCATGCTATGGGAGAAATGAAAAGGAACTTCACTTTGAATTTCGGAGCCCAAAAGTTGCAGCATCTTCCTCTCTCACAGCCTCCTATCTGCAGTTTCAAAGCTCTCCCAATGCTCATGAACTGATCCTCTGTTCCTGGGAGGCAAGGAAGGTTTACAGGCTCATCTCTACTATGCTGTGGCACAGAGCTGGCAGGACACATGCCCAGGGTGGTATCCAGAGCCAGAGGCAGAGCTTTCAACTGAGTAACTCTCTGTTATTCTTTCTCCCACTCCAGACTTCGAAAGTATCAGTTTCCTCAGGAGCAATGGGTCAGGTTAATGTGGGTAAAAAAATACAACTGATAGTGTATCTGCTGGGATTTTCCTACCAATCTCGCTTTCCTTGGGAAAGGATTTAGGGCTCTGAGAGACTTGTTCCCCTGCAGCGCAGCCTGGGTGACGCATTTGCCTGGCCCTGCTACCCTACAGAGTCAGGGAGGGGATGCAGGGAGCACACTCAGTCTGCTGTTCCTGACCCGAAGCCTTTATTTCACTTCCATCGCCCTGATATCAGGGCATGTCCAATTAGAAGCAACAATCACCTTTGGCTTTTTTTTTGGTTTGAAAAGCCTCATTATGTTGGATTTTTGCTGTTTTGGATTCTCTCCACCTCCTGTGTTTAGCGTGTCCGTGCTGTGAAGGCTGGAAGTGTCACCGTATGACGTGCAGTGGTGCTCAGCGGGGATGGGGCAGAGCTACTGCATTGTGCAAGACTAATGCTTTGCTACAATGGGGGCAAGTAAGTAAATTGCACACCAAAGCATTCCTACTTTGTGCAAGTATCCTACATAAGAGGTGCTTCTGCAACAAGCTGTGTGTAAGCCAGTACACTGCTGTCCATCCTGTCTCCCCCAAATGAAGAGACCCTCTGAACAGGATCACAGCCAGAAAAGCAGTTCTGCTGAATGATGAACACAGCAGGTACTGCTCAGTGAAAAACCTCAACTAAAGGCAGGAAGCCAAGTAGCAGTGTTTATCTGTAGTTTACTCCAGAATCCTGTTGTGGTTACTTGGATGAGCAGTCCTGATCGATGATGGTGTGGCCTCCACTTGCAAATCCATGAGAACAGCATATTCTTGGACAAAGGGTAGTAAAACATCCCTAGGGCAGACCTGGGTCTGGGTTTGCAGACTCAGAGGAGCCATGGGCAGAGCTAAGATGTGTCCCCCCATCACCACCCAGATAGGGTGACAGCCCACAGAGCACACAGCCTCACCCAGAGACAGGCAGCCCATGCTTCAGCTGTGCCGTGATGCTCTGCACAGATATCAAATCCCAGCAGATCCAGGGGGCACCAGCATAGCCCAGGACATCCGCAAGGAGCAATCCCAGATCTTCACTCTCTTATTATATTTGGGAAGAAGTCAGAGGGGTCATTCCCAAACCCTTGTTGCAGGCTCCTTCATCTTACGAGTGTGAGATGTTCCTCTGCTCTGGCTCAGTCAGTGCATAAAGATCTCTCTGTTCACTCGCAGATGGAGCATGTTGTCATTTTTTGTGATTTAGTACGATTAAGAAACACTAGACTGTAGTCTGCAGTGAGTGTATTAACACACAATGCCTCAAGGCATTCCCATGAACAGATGCAGGCGCACGGCCTCAGACCCCCATTTTTTCAGCCAGCAAGTGGAGAGAGAACAGTTCACGGGCTATGGTTCAAACAGGATCTGAAATATTCTCCTAGCAAAAAATTTTCCAGAAAAAATGAGATGTCTAAAGACTGGAAGCAAGGGAAGACTTAACACATGGAAGAGCTGCAACCAGGCATACTGTGATGTCTGTGCCCAAAGAAAGAAGCACTGCTGCGACTTTGCCCTATAGCACCAGTCACCTCCTCTTCTTTGAGCTTTTGTGGATCAGGGAAGTGGAGTCTCACACCCTTTGCCACACGCTTTTGCAATGAGGGAAGGGGAATTTCTTTCTCCAAGCACCTTGATAAGGGTATTCCCAGCAAAGGCATCACTTACAGGATTCTCACAGCTCCAAGAAGGGTTTACCATAACGTAGTGATTTGTTCCTGACCAGACCCTTGTTGCTGTCTCTCTCTGCTCCAGTCTAGACCTGCTTAGTTGTTCAAATGATAGACGACTGCTCTGCAGGCATCTCCAGGCAAGTGTTCAGTGGTTTCAATTCCCGGCTCTGTTTTCTGTCTATGCCATTGCCAGGTTGTTATTCTGGACTTCCAGGGAGACTGGAGACCCTTTAGAGGATAATCTGGCTCATGGGATGGCTGGAAGCAGAGGCAGAAGCAGGACTAGTTAAAAGCATGTGATCTTGCATTTATATAGAGGATTTGGGGCTGCGTCAGGTTGGGGCTGTGGAGATTCAGACCTTTTCAGTCATCTGTTTGTGAAGGGCTGATTTCTGGATGTTTGATGCTAAGGTTTTGTCAGCTGCAGACCCTGGGCAAAGTCTTCTTGTTCCCAAGCTGTATGGTGGAAACCCTTTGGAGAGCAGGCCTCCTGGAGCCAAATGCATCCCCATGGTATGCTACCGCCCATGAAATGGAGTCCCTGGACACAGCCCAGTGGAGCTGAGCATCCATCACTAGCTCCAGTGTCCTGTTCCCTTCAGCCAGGATGGTTTTTCCTGTCCTCAGTGTCTGTGTAGGCTTTCTAGCAGCTCACAGGTGTGGGGTGTCCTAGATCCCAGCCACTGGGCATCTGGTATCTCAGCTAACGTCAGGCTTTCACACTCCCCCACATCTGCCTCTGCCCCACACAGGAAGAAACTGCCCCAGAGGATGTCCAGGACAGCCCTCCCAGATCAGAAAGCTCATGCCCTGGGTCTCTTCTGTTGTGGAGATGGTGAAAGCGCCTTCTCCAGGAAGAGCACACCAGTGAGAAAAGTGGAAACAGATATCAAAACTTCTAATTTCAGCACTTTTGCAGAAGAGGTATGAAATACCTTTGAACTACCAGTCACACACCCAATGAGACCTGACCAAAACAGGCTCCTGCCATGAGTCCCGTCCCCAACCTCTCTGCTCCAGGTGGGAAGATTTACACCATCAGAGCTTGCATGTGTTGCCCTACAGCCTCTATTTTTTTCCACTGACCTGACCTCTGAATGCCAAAATGGCCTTTTGGCGGACTGGAGGAGTCTTGGTCCCATCATCCAGGTGCCTGGTGGCACCCCCAGCAGGCTGACAGGCTAAAAGTCGTTTATCCCTCCCTAAGCCAGGTATGGCTGGGTGAGATGACTCCCTTCTAGAAATCACCCAGGATTAGAGGGCAGATGAGGGGGGTATTTTGGGGTCTATATATCTCAGCGCTGTCCAGTGTGCCTCAGTTCCCCATTCGTCAAATGCTCTTTCCTCTTGTTATAAGCTGAATCTGAGGGATGGGGAGATGGAGGAGGTGTGGGCTCTGGCTGGTTTAGGAAAAAACATATTCAAAGGTAAATAAGTTGCTAAAGGTTAACTGCACAGCACCTTCATGGGCTTGGGAAGAGGATGTTTCTTCCTGAAAATATAAAACCAGATTGGAAAAGAGACTTGCTAGCCCAGCTGCATGCTGCTGGGTGCACGGCCAGAGATGCTGGGGGGAAGCCTCCACCCTGACAGGTAGCCAGTGTAGCTGAGATGAGGGCCTGAGTGGGCACTGGGAACTATACTGGACCAAAAATGAAAGTAGGGGAATAACCTCCTTGGTTTAGCACCTTCAGCCTGGAGGACAGTCACATCCCTGGGGGTAAGGAGTGGAAAGCTCAGCAGGCTGCTGTGCTGTGTACCCAAATATGCACCAAAACCTGACTGGGGACCTCAGTGTATGAGAGCAGTCATCCCTCAAGGTATCTGTGTCCCTTTCCCCTTCCCCCACCCCCAAGGAGCTGACCTTTTTAGCCAGGACCCTTGGCTCCAGCCTGGGCAAGGCTCTGGGACAAGGACAGGGGAATTTGTTCTTTGCTCTTCTCCATCCTTGGACACCAAGCTGGCCCATTCAGGCTCAGCTCAGCCTCACAGCTCACCCTCTTTATAATACCAGGGAGCAGCCCTCAGCTGGGAATGCCCCCATGAGGTTTGCCCCATTTTAATTATGTGCTAAATGTGTGTTTAATTACATGATAAAGCAGAAAGACACATCGTTGCTCCCAGGGAGCCTCCAGGCCATGGTGAGATGCCAGTAACTCCTTCTGGGGAACCAAGAAGGACTCGGACAATTCAGAGATAGCTGATTGCATTTGCACTCCTGCTGGCTCAGCCAGACCTGCCCAGGACATATGAGAGGTAGCTCACAAAGCAGCAGCACCCTAGGAGATTACTCTTTCTGTCCCCATACCTGCAGCTCCTTTTCTTTTGTTGACAGTTCTCAGGCTCTCCATCTCCATCCTCCGAAGCCATTAGTGTGAGCGGCTTCATACTTCCCTCTAGTGGTCCCAGCTCCCCCTCCAGAATCACTGCTGTCTCCAACACCTCTCGATCCCACTGCACACCGTGTTCATCTCCCTGTCCCACCCGTGTCCCCAGTGCTCTGTTCAGAGCAGTCATGTGAGCAGAGATGCTCTGGAGTAGGCTGGCCTTGAGGATGGGTTATAGCATGGCTGCTTGGGAAAGAATAGCCCAGCTTGATGCTAGTCCTCAGCTATGAACACAGGAGCTGTGAAACACCGTGATTTGTGAGTGGGTCTTTCATCACCTTGCAGGGGTTTCATGCCTCTGGGGTGTTTGAAGGTCCTTGTCCGTTAGCAGAGTGCTGCAGACCTTGCTACAGAACAAAATCCTGAGGTTTGGTGTTTAAAATTTTTCATCTCTCAGGGGAATTTTTTCCTCCTTGTTCCCCTGAAAGATTTTGCAGTCTTTTCCAAAATGCTGACTCAGCTTAATTTCTGTACTGGGTCCCCAAAATCTGTCTTGTGCTTGGAAGGTTCCTGTTTTCCTGTTTAAGGATTGCCCAGTTGAACCAATTCTCTCAGACCAAAGCCTTGATTGAGCAAGTCCAGCTTTTGTAAGTTAAGAGTCTTACTGTTATATACTGTCTGGGATGGTGAGGCTGGCACAGTAGGTACTGACTTAAAGAAACCTCACTAGCTTCTAGAGATCTGTTTGGGCTGTCAGCTTCATTGCCGTGATGCACTGAAGATACATGGAACGGGCCCCACTGCGGAGGGATGTATCCAGCTTCAGAGGTAAAAGGTGATAAGACGAGAACAGGACAGACTGCTGCTCCAAAAAAGCACATCACTAGGCTTGCTGGAATAAGAAAGAGAAAGAAAATCACATCTCTGTCAGACTGATGACTTTCTTGTCTTGCACCAACAGTATGATCTCACCAGCCACCTCCATGGAGGAAGCAAATCCCATTCCTGCAGGTGCAGTGCAAGGGAAACAGCCTGGCAGCTCCTGAATGCACAGCCAGGGAGGACCAGGTCGGGTTTAGTGTCACAGTGTGCACTTACAAGTGCACAGTGCAGGTGCCAATGAAGTTCTGACTTTCCCTTCCAATAGGCCAGTGGATCTTTTACATGGTTGCCTCAGTAAAATGAAGCAATCTAAGCAAAATGGGAAAAGTCCCAGTTTCTGGCACACACAGTTAGTTCTTCTTTAGCCCCACAGGTGCTGTTCAGCCCAACCCAGCTACACAGCCAGGTTGAGGCACCTGGTGGCTGCTCCTGTGCCACTTGGCTCTTGCAAATAAAAGGGGCCACACTTCCCAAACGCTTGTGCGCATCACTAGATAATTTTAGTATGGAAGTTATCATTTTGTGCACTTACATCCCTCTGAGGAGTTGCGCCCTGATAGATACCATTCATTTCTCCATCACCATCATGATAAAAAGCAAGTGAGAAAGCGTTGCTCAAGGCCTGAGAAGTTTTTAGTAAGGCCAATCACGCCTGATAATTAACATTGAGAGCACTGAGCTCATCCACTTCTCTTCATCTCAGCATTGTCCTTGTCTTGCTACATTACTTTTTGGCAGTGGCCCAGCCAGCACATGAGATATTGAACTGACCTTACAGCAAGGCAATAAAGCACATGCAGAGCATCAACACCCATCCCAAACAAACAGATGCACAGAAGTCAGCCAAAAGACTCTTGTCAACTTTGTTGACCTCCACATCTACCCAGAGCCCTGAATGAGAAAGCTTGCAAGAGGAGGAGCAGGGCAGACCCCTGGGCAGGACTGCAGCCACCACTTGGTGTTGGCTCTTTAGGTGGAACAAAAATGCTTGGGTGTTTATGGAAGTTTTTGATGTCTGGTCTCTGCTTATGAACTTGCAAGATGACAGCGTACATTGCACTATCTCCAGCCTTGACTTTCTCTCTCTGTAGGAAGAAGCCTCCGTATTGTAGTTGTGCCCCTATATTTACATCCACTATTCAAATCAACACGGTTTAGTGATGTGTGTTGGGTAGCATTAATTTCCCCAACATGAGAAGCATCTGTGTTCAAGAGCCTGATGGGTTTTTATTTTGAAAGAAATGAGCAAAGTAACAAGAAATAACAACCAAAGCCCTAAAGAACACAACAGTAATGTTTGCACAGGACAGTAGTGCATGTGCATGTCTATGTCTCAGCTGTACCTGTAGCAGCTGCCAAAATAGACCCCAGGATGGCCAGGAAAGGAAGCGTGGCTCCCATGCCACGCAGTGGGAAGAAGCAGGACATACAGAGTGATGTTCTGACCCTGTACGAACCCTAAAGCATCAGCTCTGTCATGCTCTGTGTGGCTGCATATCAGCTAGCATTGTCAGTCAGACCATTACCAAGTCCTTACTCTGTCCTCCGATGCCAGATACCTTCTGCAGCAGGAGTATTCCCTTTGATCTCGTTCCAGTCTAGCAGACGTTAATGGGATGGCATGCCTCAGCCAAGCCGTCTCGCAGATGGATAGTCTCCTCTGATGCCTGTCATATCAATAGCTGTTGCCATGTAATCTGCTCCTCGGAGTGCACGGTCGTGCATGACCCACCAGACCTGATGCTACTCTGCTTGGCTCACTCTTTGCTGGCCGCCTTTCATTCATGCCCCACCATACACTTACACTGATCTTCTCTGCCCTGCCTTCAGATTTGCCACCTCTTGGCCTTCAAATTGCTTTCCTGACTCTCAGTGGACTTAGATATGTCCTTTCATTCTTGTCTCTGTAATCTCACTTCGGGACTTTGTTTTGCCTCACTTTCACTTCACCATGGAGGAATAAAACTTAGCCTGCTGATGGCTCACAGGTGCTCGAAGAATGACGAACCAGAAGACCTGAGTCTTAATTTATTTTCCTGTATGATCCCAGCACATGAACGCCACCCTGCATGTTGAGAGAGGTCCATCTGGCCAGTGGAAGAGCTCTTTCTTTCTGCCTTGACAAGCAGTTTTTGTGTTACCTGACAGTCAAGACTCCAGTCAGCCGAGTAGGCACAGTCCTTCTCTAAGTGGTACCCAGCTCTAAGCACATAAGGTCAGCTGCTAATTTATTTTGGAAGGATACAAATGCATCCTCTTCTTTCATGGACCACCACACCATGGTGTACGCTGTGGTGGCAGAGTGAGGCCGACACAAGTTGAGGCTGAGGGTCAAAATGGTTTCACTCAGGTTTCACTTCAAGTCATGCAAAGAAGAGGAACGAGAATTACCTTGGCAGCAAGTGTGCTCGCTAAAGACTGTTTCAAAAAGGAGAAAACAGAGCCCAGGCTACATCTGGGCACAGCTCAGCTGCAGCTGATTGAGACAGATGCTTCCAGGTCAGCCTGGGAGAGGGGAGAGGTGGATCTGGCATCTGAAGGTTTTGCAGGAATGCAAGACTGGCAACTTGTTGCCCAATTCTTCAGTCCAAACTAGTATGGAGACTCTGACCTCCCATGTGACTTATGGGCCACTGACTCTTCACTGATGCTGGTGATAGTCAGGAGTCCCTGTCAGGACATGTTCTGCCCTGGAAACACAGAACAGCTGAAAAGCTGGGTGTTCAAACCCCACCATGATAATTGCAGTGTGTGGCCCGAAATCGACAGTCAGGAGGTGACACACCAGCCCAGGACCTCCTCTCCCACATATCCCTGCACCAGTGCAGCTCCTGAGATGTCAGAGACAGTGCTCTGACATCCTGGTGTCAGTGTTAAAGAGGGATCAGTGTTACCTGGTGCTCATAGCAGCCTGAACATCCCTGTGACACCAACAAAGCTTTTCAAAGTGTCCGGCTCAGCACGCAGTTTGTCTGGTGTCAAATCTGGAAGCATCCAATCTGTGTTTAATGAGCTGGTGATTACTGGTCCAGATGGTAGAGGTCAGAGCTGGGTCAGGACCCTACCGGAGTCACTTGTGTGAGCAGCACTTAATGCATTCACTTGACAGGGGCCAAAGAAATTTGCATCTGCTGGACTTGAGCCCTGCAGGTTGTGCTGTAAATAACTGCAAGCATTTGGGAACATGGGAGCAGTCAAATTCCTGCCTGTGGACAGGACACGTCTCCAGTGCTAACCACCAACCATGTGTTGGTCCCCTTTCATCCTGGAGCAGCTTTTAGCTCCTCGACCAGAGAAGTGGTTCCCACTAACAGAGCTCAGTATGGCCGAGTCCCTCAGGGAGTCCATTGGCTCCTTTACATTGCATCAGGGACATCAGCCATAAAATTACTGCCAGTGTAACTATCCAGTGGCTCCAGTAGCAACCTGGGCCTCCAGTTGTGTCCCCTGAAAACATTTCATGGGACCATCTCACAGAGGGAGGTCCTACCCCATGTTGGGAAGATAATATCCATGCAATGAGAAAACCAGGGCCTGACTGTCCATCTCACTATGGAAATGGAGGTGACGCTTATGGTTTATGAGGACACTTGTTGTTCTTGACATCATTTCTGAGGAGGGTCCATGGTGTGAAGAACCCCAGAGCTCCATCTCCTGCTAGTGTGCCTCCTCCATCGTACCTGGGAGAGAGGAGAGGACATGAGCAAAGACTGGTGCTCTCACCCTCACCTTGCTCTGGGAAGGCTCCTGGCAGTGTCCTTCTTGGTGAACAGAGCCATGCCAGCCAGAAGGCGCCCTCTCCCTGGAGATCTCTTCTTGGGTTTCCTGCCTTTGCTGTTCTCCCGCAAAAAGCACCAGAGGTTTAATTTTTCGCCACAGCCAGACTAATATATCCTCTACCCCCAGACTGAGTTATTCTGTGAGATGGTGTCTCTGCCCGGGGCAGGGGGGTTGGAACCAGATGATCTTTAAGGTCCCTTCCAACCCAAACCATTCTATGATTCTATGGGATTTCCACCTCTAGCCGTGCGTCAGGCTCAAATAATTCAGTTCTTAAATGATCTGGCTCCTTCCTTACGTATTTTGATCCTTTAGAAACAATTCAGTGCCCCACAAATTATTGTCATTGGCCAATATAAAGATATTTTGGGACCCTCAGCATTGCTTTTGTATCTGAAAAAGGGAAGATGCTATTGCCAGTTATAAGTACAAAACCAAATACAGGCTGTGTGAGCAAGAGCAGATATGCAGCTGCTTCACTCCACATGAAACTCTATCCTCTACGAGCCACTGTCCCAAAAGCAGCCTGCAGGACTGCAGGACTGGGCCTTGCATCAGACCCATGTGGCGCAAGGTTGCACTCAGACTCAGGTGGGATGGAGGAACCATGAGCCTCCTCATACCTTTCCGGTCTGTAGCACATCACCCACGTGCTGGGCTCATTTCCAAGACAAAGGACCTAGCTGGGATTCCTAAACCTCACTGAAAACATGGACAGACACTATCAAATCCTCTAAGTACCTCATTGTTTCAAGGATTTTGAGGCCAGGAGGCTTCAGTGAAGGTTTTGGGTAACCCGTACTCAGAATATCCTCCAGGGACTCTCTTGCTGAACCCAGTCATTTGCTTTTGACTTAAGAAAGTCTTCAGGAAAACAACCCTGCTTTTATCTTTTTTTTTTTTTTTTTTATCTTATGGATCAATTCACTGCAACTTTGCTGGCAAAATATAGCTCTTGCTCATGTGTAAGATGTGTGTGCTATTGTCCTATTATAAAGCCATTGTCATGTTGTTATATTGTCATTTCATAAAATGACTGAAAACATGAAGGTTTTATGGGAAATGCCTAATCTTGGATACTTGGGATTATTAACTGAAAAGGACTTACAGCACCATTTTATGTTATTTTTATTTATGCAGCCACCCAGACCTTTCTTCTCTAAGCTCACTATAGCAGATATCGTTTCACAGCATTATCACAGCTGAGAATACCAGTGGTTACACAGACACTGCTTTTGTATCATTTGTGGCTGTTTGTTTCATATTTATTCAGGCCAAGACAAAAAATTCTGCGTTTTCAGCCCTTCCTGGTAGAGCAGAGGGTCACACCACTGGTTCCACTGGTCTCCCTTGCCAGGCTCCTCACCAGTGAGAAACCTAGAGGCACGCAGGGATAAAGCCATTTTGTCCCTGTTGAAGAGGGACAAATGCGAAACAAGGCAGGAACTGACAAGAAAAGTCTGGGGTGAAAAACAACGATCTGGTAGCAGTTCTGCAGCAAAAGACCTGTCTTGATTGGGGTGAACAGCTTGCTGGCAAGAAGGTGACCAGCATAATGAGGTGTGCAAACATTGCCTGCAGGAACCTGCTCAGGACCTCTACTTCAAGAAAGATGTGAAGCAGTTGGAAAGCACCCAGAGCACAGCAATAAGAATGATCAGAGGCCTGGAAACACGTCCTCCAAAAATGACAGGAAGAGGTGGCATGTTTAGCTTAGAGAAAGCAAGGCACAGTATTAGTATTGGTCTGCAAGAACGTAAAGGATTGCTACAGAAAAGAGAATAATGTGTTCTCCATGCCTGGGGTGGATAAGGCAGGAAGAAATGAACTTAAGTTGCACAAGAAAGATTCATGGTAGCACCTGGAAAGCCCATCTAGCAGGATGGATAAGGAAGCACTGGCAGAGATTGCCTGGGGAAGATGTGGAGTTTCCATCACTGGGAGTCTTAGAAGTTAAGGAAACATCTCTCAGGGATATGAGTAGCACCCCTCCTGCACTGGTAACTACGTTTGTCATGGCTGTCTGGTGCAGAATGAACTCACTGCCTTCCCACGGAGGTGCACCAGAAGCAGGACCTGGCTGAGGTACCATCCACCAGCCAGAACGGGGACTGCTGCTGGAAGGGAAGAGCACAATGTCCCTCCTTTGCTCACTGGCCAGCAAGCCAAGAGAAGTAGAATGGAATAAGCACAAGAACAGAGAGTTTGTGGGCAGAACCACTGAGAATAAAATCCATGGAATAAAAGATGGTAAAAAGACTCCCTGCCTCCAGCCTGGGGAAAACAAGAGTGCAAAAAGCACGTTATTGAAGCTTGGCTTCGATTGTACCTCCTCCAAATCGGCAGATATAGCATGGGCAGATCCCTCCTTGCTGTCCTGCTTCCCTCACAGGCAGTAGACTCAAGCCCACCACTTGCTGTCCTAGGTATCTCTTCCAGGACCATCAGGCCAAAAATGACCAAGTCTCTGTGGCGTGTAGTTTTTTTAATGTAATGAAAGATGCCTACAGCCCATGCCAATCACAAAAATGCCCAAAATGTTCTGCTATTTGCAAGAACATGCAGTGAAATGGTCCTAACTCACTGCAGCCTGGAGGTTACAAAAGGGCCAGATTCCCTCCTCTTTCCCAAGCATCTGAGCGGGTTGACTGCAATGGCAGCTCTGGAGGGAGCCTCAGAAACCCTTGAAGAGAGCAAGGCACTGCCTTTGCCAGCCTGGGTTTGTGGGAATCCCAGAATGCCCTCTAGTGGCCTTGCTCCCAAAATGTCCCTCCAGCTCCGGGCACGAAGCTGCAGGGTGGGTTGGGAAAGAGGAATGATTTGCCAGAGCTGTTGAGGACACGCAGCTGGGGCTGAAGTTAACGGGAGGTGCATCTGCTTAGCTCTGCTTAAAATCCCCTTCCTTCACAAGGGGACTTAATACCACTCATATTTGCACAGTTCATTGTGTTTGGTACCCAGCTGAGCTGCTGCTTCTTCTTCCTCCTCCTGCCTCCCGTGGTGGTTTGGCTGTGGTGGCTCTCAGGAGCTTCAATTAGCTGTGGCCAAAGAAGGGTCTTGGAGGGCTGGGAGCAGTGAGGGGATCATCTGCAGCAGCAGGAAAAGGGAATTATTTTGCAGCTCAGGCAACCTTCCCTTTCCCTACTGGCATTTATTGAAGTTTGACTCAAGTTAGACATATTCCCACCGCAGGAGACTGATGCTGTCTCAGAGCCACCCCCCCACACTCTCCAGTGATGTAACTGTGTAATTCGAAAGCAGCTGCACTCAGATTAAAGGCCAATTATCCAATAGCAAGATTACAATTAATTCTGCTAAAGGGAAACAATTACCCTTTCGGATCTAAATGGAGGATAAAAAGGCAGAGCATTTACAGGCAGAGGGAGAGGGCACATGCTTCCTGAGGGCTATTCTGTGCTGCATGACCTGGCAGCATCTGTAGGCTGAATGTGTCGGGCTGAACAGCCCTGCCCTGCAGACTTGTGGGGTAGGAAATCACCTCCTTTCCAGGTGGGCTTTCCCAGCCTGTTGACTCACAGCCTGCTGTGGCTCCATGCACTCCAGCCCCAAACACCTCTGCCTTCCCAGCACTGCTGCCCAGAGCAGGCCCCCCGCCGGCGCCTGCACAGCCGGAACCCCTACGCAGCCACATGTACCCCGTCCCCGTGACACCAGCTGCAGAGATGTGGATGAGCATCACTGGCAATGATGCAACAGTCCCCTGGAAGGAAAGGGTTAAATGATACAACTCGCCTTCTCCCTGCAACTAGATTTTGCTCTGCTTTGCCTGCAATACTGTTTATCGGCAATTGCAGGCTTTAAAATCCGTACTTTACAAGTGCAGCATAACCTGCCAGTTATAATTGCTTGAATTATACCTCATCCCTGATGCAACTCTTGATGACTATCCGCCTCAGCCAGAAAACTGATAGGAGACAAGTTTATAGGTCTCTTGGAAAACACAATTATAAATTGCATCCCTGCAGCCCTGGAAAAGGTTAACTCTTTCACTGCAGTTCTCAAGGCAAGTGGGTTTCACAGCCATTTCTTTCCCCATGTAGGAAGGGAAAAGAGGAGAGAGAACTCAGAGAAGTTCAAAGAGAACCAGTAAAAAGTAATGGAGAGGAAAAGAGTGATGTACTGGCCTAGCTCCTATTTACACCAACGGTCCCTGTGTACTTTTAACACACAGGAATGGGCCCAAGTGTCTATAAGCAGGAGAGCTGCGCGTCAAGGAACGGTATCAGGAGGTCCACCACATTTGGCCACCTAGTGCTCTGACAGCCTTGCAGGGGCCAGGTTATGCCACAATCCCAGCCCTGCTGAAGCTGCCCTGGTCCCAAATCCTTCACTGGGATGGGTGGCCTGCTCAGAGCTGGTCTTTATGCTATTCCCCTTCAGCTCTACAGAGCTGGAATTAGGAAGCAAATATCACGAGGACTGAAATCCCAGTGCAGACAGAGCCCACAACCAGAATAACTCAGAGGGTGCAGCATCTCCCATGGCCCAAAAGACCATGGGCTTTGGAGTATCATGATGAGGACCAGATGTGATCAATTAACTGCAGCATACCAGCCCAGCACAGATAAATCACTCCTCAGAGCACCTGGGTCATAGTGCCTACAGGCACTTCTTCACAACTGCATGGGGTGTCTCAGAGTCTCTCACTCTGTTGCCCAGGATTTGTGTTTGAGGTGCAGCAGGACCAGCTAACAGCAGACCTGCTTCGTCAGCACTTAACACAAAGGCATCCTGATCTGCACTTGAACTGTGCCCAGCCCCAGTAAGGGGTTAAGTCCTGCACCAAGGTCAGGCCAAGCCTATCACTAATCCTTGCATCCCAAGGGCTGTCTGGATTTTGTGCTGCTGCTCTCGAGGCAATATAACAGGGAGCAGAGGGCGCAAACCCCAGGCAGCTGCAGCCAGACACTGCCAGGCATTCTGCCAGAGGCATTTCAAAACTGCCTCTCTTGCCTTCAAAGACGGGATTAGCTCCCTTTCAGAAATAGAGAAGAAAGAAATGTGTCTTGACTTCACTTGAGTCATTTGAAATGGAACTAGAAGCAGCTGCCTGTCCTGGTCATGTCCTCTGGCCCAGGAAGCACCGCTCTTCTGCAGAAGACCACTAGAAAATCCCAACAAAAGCACCGGGTCTCCTGGTAAATAAGTGGGATCTTTAATAAAGCATTTTAGGAATAAATCTAATTTCAGGAATAAATCTGATCTGTGCTGTGGGGTGTATGGGCCCACCTCAGCCATAAATCCTTCCTATGACACTGTTTGGAGTTTGCTCTGCAAATGGCTCGTAATTAAGCCTGGGATGGAGCTACCCTTGCATCCTGGGAAATGTTACATCCTTCTGCCACTAATCCCCAGACTGGTTGCACTGAGCCTCCTTTGGCACTTGCAAAACCTTGATGAATCCAAGCAGCTTGAGAGTAAAGATGTGGAAAGCCGCCCGGTAGTCCTGCCTCTGATGGTCTCTGGCTACCTTGGCAGCATGTCAGATAAAACTTTCCAAAGGTATAAGCTGCTGACCCAGAGTCCAGTGTATGCAGAGCAGCCTGGGCTCCCGGCACACAGGGAGGGCCAGCCTGACAGCACTGACAGACCAGAGGCCATGGAGACTCACCTGGTGCAGGAGTGGCTGTGCATGTAGGGTTTCTGTATGGGTGCTGGGTCACTGGCCAAAGCAATTGGATTGGTGCTCCTGGGGATGTCCTCAGGAGAAGATATGGCCAATGGCCATACCCTAAACATCACTTCCCAGCACTGTCCACCTCCAACACAGCCTCCTCCAGCCATAGCCACAGCTCCTTCTTTTGTTCTAATCTGCACCCCAGGCAGAGGACATACAGTGCAGTGTCTTGCTCTGCCAGTTGCCCACCAAGGTGTTTGCACGGGGACAGCCAATTGCTCAGTCAAGCATCTTGCTCACTCCAGGGTTTTCACCTTGGAGCTTTCATCAGGAAAGATTACATTTAGTTTTCATCCCAAGGAGAAAAAACTTCAGGGGTTTTCCCGAGCCCCTCTAACCCTGACTCCCCCAGACCACGGTCCTGCCAGGCTGGGATGGGATGAGTCAACAGGAGTCTAGAGGTCACCCGTCCGGGCCACACAGCCCTGTGGCATGGCCCATCCTCCTTGCACCTTCTTCCCTCTCCTCTCAGCTCCTGCTGACTCAGGGCACAGAAGCAGCTTGCAGCCAATCAACCCCTGTCTCCTCTTTCAAATTCTCTGAAATATGGGCCCAGAAATATTTACAGTCTCTCTGTCTGTCCCTGACCTTCAGCTTTTATTTGCGTACGTAAATTTTGTTCTATTCCAGAGCTACAAGTTTCATATCAGGGCAGTTCAATCTTTATAAGGATAAAGTGTTTGCATTGCTCTTAAGCTGCTTAACGTAAGCATGTGTGTGAAAGATTAACAGCTTTATAAGTCGGAGCACTTAAGTGACAATATAAAGAGAAAGGAAAGGGGAAAACATCATCAATCTAACGCAGTACTAGGAATATTTGAGATGAATTACTGAAGGGAACTGGCTGCCAAGCCCAGCGGTGTCTCAGTAAGATGCACCAATGACCAATGCAGGAGTCCTCTCAGGGGAAAGGTAGAGACAGAGCCGCTTGAAAGGATCTCTACAGCTCTCAAACCTGGAAGAGAAAGGAAACTCTAATTATCCTCTGATATTTATGGCCATCATTTGGTGTTCTGTTCAAAGCAGATATCTGAGTGAGGAAGGAAGAAGCAGACTCTTCGCACAGCTAAATATGCGGTTTTTCAAGCCACTGTCAAGCCCTCAGAGATCAAAGCCATCCCACGGCCTGTGGGTGCCCCACAGGTCTCGGTGCCTGGCTCCCTCCCTCCCCATCAAAAGCATCTGCTGAGGACACTCACCCTTCTTGCTGCTGAGGCTGAGGAAGAGTTTGCAGGTGGTCATAGCAGGTCTGATGGACACAGAGACCATCTCATCAAAGACCTAATGCTGTCCCTAAGGTATGAGATGGCAAAACAGTAGTAAGAAACTAGATGTCACAGGGTTGTTTTTTATTTGACTCTCAGCCGCTGCACCTGCATAATGGTCTGAAAGGGATTAGTTGCAAAGTACAGGGTTATGCAAGGACAAAGAATTTTTATGACCTCTAGCAAACCAGCTCATGTCTGTGTCCTTGATTTTACTTACATGCAGTTAAAGGATAATTCTGCCTGTCTTCCAAGACAGGTGGCTGGTTTATTAATGAATGGTTGCAAAATGTTCTGAGATCCTCTGATGAGGCATCTCAGGAAGAGCAAAATATGACGGTGCCAATGGAAATGGGCTGTTTGGCTCCAGATTTTAATTGCATACAAAAAGAGAGCCACACATCAGAGCTTAGCCCATGAAACAGGAAACATGAGGCATCGGGAGAAACAGAGAACAGCACTGGACGTCAGCGAACAAATGCTGGAGCCATCCTTTGCCAAAATCAGACATGATGAGTTTGTCAGGAAGAGGAGAAAGCTTCATCAAGGTTGCACTGGGATAGCTCCTAGATCAGCACCTGAGATTAGGTTCACCATGAGATTATTCGCTGTTTGTTGGACTATGGATTGCAAGATGAAGCAATGTACCTGCTGAATGGTTGGCATTCATGCCCCATTTTGTCAGGGAATTTTTTCCCCTTGTTAGAGCCTGGTAGGAGGCCCAGCCCTCTTGGACCTTGCCCTGGTGCCTGGGGCTTTCACTAAGCATCTGATCTTCTCAAGACGTGTTGTGCACGAGTCATTCGTGCCTTTCTATTATCATCCATCCAAATTATCTAGAGGCTAGTGACAGACATCTGCTGCCTGGAAAGCTGGGCTTGAATAATAACATCCTCTGAAGCACCATTATTAGAGTTGGGGAATGTTTGCGGATGGAGTGTATCTCTCTTGGAAAATGCCTATTCATCAAAGCAGAATTTTTCCTCCAGGGAAGTGCTGCTTTTGACAAACTTCAGCATTGGATAAAAAGATCGAACCAAAGTATTTCAGTGAGGTCAGAGGACTCCACTTCAGAGTTGCTGGAATTTCCTTTTATGATGAAGCACAGAATTGCAGGAGCGCCCAAACATCTAGATTACATCAAAATGGAGTATTTAGTTTATCCTGATGTGGGACCTTTTCCTGTGTTTTTGTTTTCTTTTCAATTCAGACCAGAAGAAATCCATGCCAGTGGAACAGGAAATCTGACTTCAAAGCAAATCCTGGTCAGATCACTGAAGAAATACCCCAGATTTACAGTCATGGTTAACAGGGGTCCACAGTGATGACAGAGAGGTCACCAGGACAGAACAGTGGAGCTGGAGGTTAACAAGCTTCATAAATGTATTTCAGTGCCTGGTATGCTCCTCTGTTCCCTAAACGAAGTCCAAGCTGTTTTCAAGGGAGAATAAAACCCCCACTCCTTGCATCAAGGGAAACCTGTGCTATGCAAACAATAAAGATAACCATGAAAGATAACTTTGCAGGCTGTTGTTTTTAGATCTCAGCAGGAATATAAATAGGCCCAAGCAGTTGCCTTAGAGATGGGAGAAGTCTATGGATGGGACTGGGAATCAATGTGCCATGCAGTGAGCACTGGGCCCAAGTCAGCTTCCCACTACGCAGGCAGAAATCTATCCATCCACCTTGGGTGTTTGTTTATTTCTAAGGCAACTATCACCATGGTGCCCAGGCATATGCCTATCTCAATTTCAGGCTAGTTACTCTACATTTGTGGCCATGTGACTGACAACAAAATTTGGCGAAATATATTGTCGGAAAAAAAAGTTATCCAGGGTGTATACTTGAGCCAAGGGGAGATTTCCAGTTAAAGGGTTGCTCCCCCTCTCACCACAGAAAAGGCAGTTTTTTGAAAATGAAGCTTTCTTTGGGAAAATGCATTGGTTTCAGTGACACCTGTAGGGACAAGAAGGAAGGCCATTTGCATCCAATGCCCTTCTGAGGCAGTTCACTTGGCCCATGTCGCTTTTCTGCCTGATTTGTTCCACATCTGAAAAAGAAGAGACTTCAAAACTTTTTGTACAGGAGTGAATTCTCCTTTTCAGACAATTCTCATGATCCTGGGAACAACCCAGTTCTCTAAGCTATCCTAATATATCTTTGATGGTGAACTCCATGAGAAAGGCAACCTAAAGCTTCCAACATCTGAGTACTTGATTTTGCAATATTAATGATGCTCATTCAATAAGGTCTCCCTTTCCCCTCCATGTACGCACTCTGCTTCCTTCTGAGCCTCTCTTTCACTGCGTATAAAAAGCAGAGACAGCATACTACCTGTATGTCAAAGCAAAGATCAAGTGGTGACAGTCTTGACCTTAATGTTGCTGACTACATATTTGATACTAAGGTGGAGTAAAAATTTCAGAGTAGAGCACTCTGCAACACATCCAGCCCACATAACTCAACCTACCCTGGCTGACATGAAACTAGATAAATCCTAGCTAAAATAAGATGCAAATTTTTAGCATCTCAAGAGTAATTAACTACTGAAATAACTTCCCAGGCAATGAATTAGACATGGATTACCTGAAGGATCATGAGACTCTCCAGCTGTTTTTTCACGTTTAGGCAAATTGGAGCCAGAGTTGAAATGAACCATGTATTTCAAACTTTATCATAGTATTTAGAAGATCGTTGGCCAACCATGTGTTTCAGCAAGCACATAAAGAAAGACCAAGATACCTTCTGCTCTGAACAGGCCACTCTATAGGAGCCTCATCAAACAGCCAGAGCCGCCCCGATCTTGGGCTCAGTAGAGCTGGCCATATACTTACACAAGGTCTGAAATACTTTCAGATCAGGTCCACGGGCAGCTTTCTCCCAGGGAAAACCATCAAATCTTGGACTTGTAAGAGGATGACTAAGAAACATTTATTGAACTACTGTTATTTATAAATCAAAATGCAACTTCTGTGCACCTAGGATTTGTTATGTTAAGTCAAATTCTTGCTTTTGGTTGCCAGAGTTCTGCCATGATAGATTAATATTGATTCGAATAAAGCCTCAAATCTTTCTGGGACATTTTCTACATGCTCTAGTCCCCTTTTGCTCTTTTTTATTCCTTGCCTTTACTCTTAGCCCGTTTAGAGGTAGGAAGAGGATCCCACTTTGGTGACATTGAATTTTAACCCCAAATTTTCAACATGAGCTTATCTCTAGGATGTATTTATTCTTATAGGTAATATTTTAGTAAGTGTAAAACTAAGAATAACTCTTCTATAGTACAATCAACACAATCCCCTGCAAGGAAATCTATTCAGACGCTAATATCCACTGTAGGCCAGATTATCTAGTGTTCTGCATTGTGTGTGTCACTGAATTTTGAAGAAGAGAGAAATCCTCATTGTGGTATTTACATAGTACGTGCTTCTCAAAAGATTACCTAAGGGTCTGGTACTTGGCTTCACCCAGGTCCTAGTCATTCTCCACCAGCAGGAATACAGGAAAGCTGTCCAGAAACTTATACAAATTTTGCAATACCATCAAAAAGGGTGAGATTTTTGTCAAAATAAGCTACCTCTGCTCCTTGGAATGGGACGTAGGCTCTGATGGGTCCCTTGCACCTGCCCCAGGATTTTCCTGTGCTCAGCACACTGGAGTAAAACCAGTGGCATTTAGCATTAGATTTGAAAAGGAGTTGCTGGCTGGCATTGATCCCAGACCACACAGATCCCCAGGTGAGCACCTTCTGCTCTGCTCCCTCTTGGGTGCACCTGTCCTGGCTGTCCCCAAGAGGGCTGAGGCCATGGGCAAGATGCTGGAGGGCAGGGAGGACACGTATAGGAGGGACCTTTCCATGGGGCAGGAGGACCAGCCCTGCGCCCCAGCACACAGCGTCCTCCCGTCCTTCCTCCTCCCCAGCAGATTAAAAGGGCCATGAAATAAGCAGCAGCGACAGCGCCCAGGGGCAAAGTGCTGAAGGGATTTTCCCAACCATTCCCCTGGTGTATTTCAAAAGAACCTGCCGCAATATCCTTCCCTGCAGGCCTGGGCATGATGTCCTTGGGCAGCGAGGTGCTTCGTGGGAAGGATGCTTGCACAGCTGGGGGAAGAATCAGCCTTCCCAAACTGCCCTCCCCACCATAGACACCTTCCTCCACCCATTCATGCACACCGACCCATGCACACAGGTGCAACACACTTGTCTGTGTGCACATGGACATTCAATTAACATTAGAGGCCAGCACTTTTTCAGCCATCCTGACACGCTCCTTCTTCTGTTGTCTTGTTGGCAACAGGATTTTATGCAAGCTGACCTGGGAGCTCTGCTTTTCCTTTGGGTGATCTTCTTTATGAGGGGTTGGTAGCAAGAGCTCCTGGGCTGTGTAGCCATGGGACTCTGCTACCCTTTCGTCAGGGACTAGGTCATGATTTATGAGGCTGATTGTTCCCAGAGCTGTGGAAATATCTTGACATTTCTCCCCATCTCTGTTCCTGATGTTGCAGACAGACTTTTAATGATTTTTGTATTCTGCCTTAAGCACAGGGACTCTTGGGAGTCACGGGACTCAGCTGCCTGGGGCATGCAGCTGTGCCCAGGGCGTCTCAGCAAGTTCATTTCTCCCTGGCCCCAGCATTCCTGGTGTGGCAATGGCAATATGTTTGCCACCAGTATACACTCACATTTTAGGTTTTAATGGAAGTTTGCCCCTCATGGGCTTTGTCTCTGTCTGGTTATTGCTGGGAGCTCCTCCAGGAGCCCCTCTCTCCTGGAGGTGAGATGGGCTTTGCAAGGAATGCATGGAAAACAGCTGGGAGTTCAGCTCTTACAGAGAAATAGCAGAGGAAGGTTTCACTTATCTGCCCGCCCACCCCTGCTTGACCTGTGATGCTGCTGATGTGCCCAGTGCCAACAGCAGCCTGCTGCTCACAATACCGGCATTTATTCTTGCTGCAATCTGCCTTCAGACAGAGATGCTCGCAAGGGCAGCTCCCTGCTGGCAGCAGCTGCTAGCAGCTGTGAGTCTTTCTCTTCCAGACAGGATTTCTTTCATTTTAAAAGATCTGAGACTTTCCTTGGGGTTTGCATTTGTTCACAGGTTGCCTCTGGGAGAGGCAGAAATAGAGGAAGCAGCAGAGAGGAGGGAATAGAAATCCTACATGCCCTCTGCTTGCTCCAGGCCTCTCTGCGGGGGATGCTGGGGAGACTGAGCACATGGCATTTGGGCTATGGCTTGGCTGCAGCTGGCAAGACAAGGCACTGGGTGCCTGCTGGCTGGCAGAGGAAGGGCTGCTGCACCCTGGGGCGTGCAGGGCGGGGATGATGCATAGCTCTGCAGAGCAGGGCAGTGTGTACCCTGGCGCTCAGAGGTCCCTTGCTGGAGGCTGGGAGAAAGGCCACAGGCTGTGGGCCATTGAGAAGAGATTGCATTGGGGGTATTTTGGCCAGGTGAGGGGTGGGTGCTCTGGAAGGGGCATGGGGGCTGTCTCAGCCTGGAGACAGGACAAGGGCAGTGATTTCTCCCTGTCCTTAGAGAAATGAGGCTGCTGGCTAGAGATACGGAGAGGAGAGGAGAGGAGAGGAGAGGAGAGGAGAGGAGAGGAGAGGAGAGGAGAGGAGAGGAGAGGAGAGGAGAGGAGAGGAGAGGAGAGGAGAGGAGAGGAGAGGAGAGGAGAGGAGAGGAGAGGAGAGGAGAGGAGAGGAGAGGAGAGGAGAGGAGAGGAGAGGAGAGGAGAGGAAAAAAAGGACGCAAAGTCAAGACAGCACTCAGCTGGCAGGGCAGAGGACTCTTTTCTGCTCCAGGATTTGTTGCTTAGTTTTTCTGGCTCTGTCCCAGCCCTGCTGAGGCCAGCAAACCACCCCCATTTCCCCAGTCCCTCTTGCAGGAGCAGACGCTGCTGGGATCCCCAGGCTGCTCAGCACAGTCCTGGGAGCAGGCTCCACTCCTGTAGAAGAAGCTGCCCTGTAGCTGACATGGGGTTTGCTGGTTACTGGCTGGAGCCAGACACAGGAGGGAGCTCAGCACATCTCTGGAAAGCTCAGCACCACCTCGGGCAGGACCGCCTTGGCCCCGCAGTGCCCGAAGCTGCCAGGGTGCCAGGGCCCAGTGGAGAGGGCTGCCTCCGGGGCTGCTCTGCAGCACAGTGCTCATGCGGGGTGGGGTTTCTTTTAAACCTGTCATCAGGAGACTTATGAGTCAAGTGCAGTGTGTTATTGGTGCTGTGTGACTGGCTCCCCGGGAGCCTGCCTGCCCTCGAGGTGGCAAGCTGTTGCTCCTGCCCTTGGAGAGGAGCCAGCTCCACAGCATTACAATTTAATTAAATTACTCCAGCAGCTGCAAGGGAAAGAGCTTTAACATGAGAGAGAAAGAAAAACAAGGGTTTGGCTGTTACCCTCTGGAAGGGGGAAGCATGCAGGGGGGAGCTGTGAGGTTCTCCTGATTGCAGCCTCTATCATACCATTGGGACAGAATGAGGGGTTAACAGCTTTTGGGCTCCCTCATCTCCCCCTGGGACTGGGGGCACCATTGTGGGGCCTCCACAGGCCTGTGTAGGCCCAGGGCAAGGCTGTCAGATGTTTCTCCTGCCCACCCAGAAGACCTGTATCTCTGCCTGACCCCTTCTCTGGGTCCAGCCTTACAGCTCACCTCTCCTTGGACACAGGACAGCAGGCACCACCCTGCCAACAGGCACCACCAGCTGTGCCAAGGGGCTAAGGTCCAGGTGCCCTATACCCACAGAGAGCCAAAGAAAGAGAGAAAAAATTAAGAGGTACAGAGCCACCCCCTCCTTGTTTGCCCCTGGGGGATCTTCTAAGGACTTCTCTGTTTCTTTAGTACATCCCATCCCCATGCTCCTCAGCTGATCTAGTAATAAAACCAGAACCTTTGCCCCACACCTCACCACTCATTTCCTTTCTTCCTCTAAATCCCTCTGTGTTCTCCCTCAGTCTCCTAAATTGTTGAAGATTTATGTATATCAGTGCTATCACCTCCTGCTTGGAGACTTTTGCTCTTGCGGTCCTTCCCAAAGAAGCTCTCTCTGCATGTGCTCACCAAAGTACCCAGGGAGAAAAGGCACGTTGCTGCTCAGGACACAAGTGTTATAAGGAGAAGATCCCTATATGGTCCTTTACCCCTAGGTCAGCTGGAGCACTGAGTCCTCCAAATCAGCCTGGTGCTGGCACAGCTCCCCAGGACACCGGAGCTGTGTACTAGGCTGAAATAATCATACAGGCTTTAGCATCGCTGGGAAAAATGGGATTTTCCTGATAAGGAGGCAAAATAAACAAGAACAGCAAGGATGATGTGGGAATGCAGATGCTTTAGATGCACTGAGATGGGATTTCATCGCTCCAACAAAGAAAGGGAAAAGAAAGCAGAGAGACTGAAATGGGAAGCAGTGCTGGTGCGAGACTGAATGAAATATAGTCTGCTGTTCATGCTTTTGTGGTAAGGCCCGGGAACAGTGAAGCAGACAGTCCCACTTCTTATGAGGGTGGTTGGTTGCTTTCTGTGCAGTGGCATCCTGGCAGGATGCGATACGGTCTAACTTCTCCAGCATCTCTGCGACGACGTACGTGCTCTAACCTGAGAAACACTTCACTTTCACCCTGGCAGTTTCTCTTCCCTGTCACGGTATCTGTGCAGGGATGATTTCTCAAAATGTCCTGCCTCAGGGGCTACTTACTCCTTGTGCTGAGAGCTTTTCTTGGTGGCATGCCTGGACTTCTCAGGTTATCATGGCTCCTTGTCCTGCCAAGATCATTTCCCTCTTTCATCTCCAGGGCTGCTGTGACTGGGGACTGGAGCTACTCTGATCTGACCACACAGACACACTCTCTCTCAGCCCTGTCCTGTACCTTTTCCAACTCATCTTCACTTGGACAAAAGTCCATTGCTTGACCACCCTTCCTGGAGGGACAAACCCAGAGCTCCTGTATTAGCTAGACACACTGTTTCCTCAGGCTAAATTCTTCTGGAAATCAACAAGACTTTGAGGTTAGAAGCACATCAATTAATTGGTGGTGGTGATGGTATCTCCTCATTCCTGATTTGGGTGAGGGAGATGTGGGGGTGGTTGAGACTCTAGGTGTTAAAAAGAGCAGCTCTCCCCTCTGCTCCCCATCTCTGTGGGCCCATGGATCAGCCACTACCCCATTTTCAGGGTGGGTGGACAGGACCAGACATTTAAATCACCCATGGACTGAATCAGAGATCTCTAGATGTGGGTCAATGCTGTCTGAGCTCTACAGACAGGCTGTTTCTTAGGGGTCATGAGCAATCAGCATTCCTGTACAGATTGCCATTCACTCACACCATGCACATGCAGCAGAGATGAACCTTGTGCCTCTGCTAGATGCAAAGGACTGGCACTCTCCCCCTGAAAGTGAGGCTGCAGGAGTGGCAGGGGATGTTGTCACTTCTCCCAGGCCACGACTGTGACAGACAAGAAGGCACCTGAAGGTGGTAGCCATTGGCTTTCAGAGGAGGCCAAGTCAGGAAGGATATAGCAGCTTCAAGTAAGAGGCTTCAGGGTCTGCACAGAGAAGGTCCAGCAGGTAATGGGCAGAGTTCATCAGCAAAGCATATTTAGTCTTGACACATATCTGAGCTGCCCATCAGCTTGCAGACAGAGGTTATGTGCTCCAGACACTCCTGTCACCCACAGAAACATTCATGATAAAGGCAGGCAGTAAAAGCCACGGATGGAAGAGTAATTATCCAGGGGCAGGAAGGGAATAAAAAAGGAAAGGGCCTTGATGTAACATAAACATCATAAAAGGCCATAAAAGCAAAGCAAAGGGAAGTGTGAAGGAGACTGAAGGTTGGCAGCAAATGTACATAAACAGAAGGAGCCAGTCTGGAATGGTCTAGAAATAAGGAAGATTATGGATGGACTGAAATGGAGAATAGATGAAGCTGAGGTGAAAATAAGCAAGGAAATAGATTGACGGAATAGATAACAGCACTGAGAGCTGCAGCCCAGAGCTATGGAGCTCATGAAAATGCCCTGGTGAGGGACATTTCCAGAAGGCTGAGTGAGCAGGACTGAGGAGGAGGAGAGCAGGAGGAGAGAGGAAGGCCAGAGCTCCAATGGCCAGCAGCAACCATGAGGTAGGGAGCAAGACAGAGGTGGGGAGGACAGACTCAGGGCAGCCCTGTCTAAATTGTCATAGACACCTGTGCAAAAGAGGAGATGGCGCCTGCTAGGAAAGTTTCAACAAGAGCAAGGCAGTGGGCAATCCATGTTAGGACGTGGTTGGAGGCTGCCTGTTCCTGCTTGCACAGAGCAGGTGAGGCTGAGCCAGCATAAGCAAGGGCAGAAGGCTCCTTGGCTGAGGTGGAGCTGAGGTGGACTGTCCGCTCCACACACTGGAGCCCATTTTGCTGTCCTCAGTGTCCCTCACTCCTGGGAGTGGAAAGGCAGATGGTGAAGCAGAGACCAAGAGGAGCCTCCGGGCACTGATGACATCAGCCTGGAGCCACTGATAGATGCTGCTTGCGGAATGAGGGTGGAAGCATCCTCCAGCTGCTACAAGTGCCAAACATTTCTCATTCCTCATGTGCTTTTATTAACACCTCCACACACAACAGAGCTGCAAGCAAGGTCTTCCTGAGCTCTGCTAATTATTAAACATACTTCTGTTAAGCTTAACTAGACGGGCTTGTCAGCTGCTGGCAGGAAGACAATAGTGGGAGAGACTTGTAAACACACTCTGATGACTAAGTGAAAACATTGCCAAGATTGTGAGGCACTGGAGCCTGCTGCCTTCAGGTGTCGTTGTCTACCTTGTGTTTCAGCCTGGCAGTCAGGTTGGCCAGCATGGACTTCTCTATTCTGAGATAAGGTTCAGGACACTTGCAGGGACGGTGCTGACAAGAGAGTGTGTTTCAGTGCTATTTCTCCTAATATCTGCTGTTGGTCAAACTGTGATGGTTCATCAGGACCTTTGCTGCCCTGGGGCATGCAATGGCTCTTTCAGAGTAACCTACCCATCACAGAGGCTCCTGAGATCTCTCTGTAGTGCTGCCTTGAAGCCTTTTGCTGCTTCCCCAGAGCCTGCGTCGGTATGAAGGAGATCTGGCAGCAAGTTGCACCAGCTGCTACACCAAGGAAGTGATTTTTAAGCTTGTATACAACAATCTTCACACTCCTTCAAGGCCACTTCAACCACACTCCTAGCACGCAGGCTGCAACATGCTCCTTTACCTACCTATCGCACTTTGTGCCAGTGATCTGCACGTACAGTGCAATTTCTCTGCTCCTTGGTTGTTTTACAGCACCTAAATTCATGATGATCTAGGAAAGGATGGATGGAGCTTTTGGAAACTCTCGTAACCCTATTCAGAGAAAAAAAAATAGACAAAAAAAAAAAAGACTGTATATATTGATCAGCCAGCTAAAAGTCTGTGAAAATCTGGAACACTTAAGCTATTAAGTCATAACTTCTCCAATGAGAAATGCTGTGGAAAACATCCTGCCAGGTTCAATGTTTATCCATTTTTGACCATGATCTCTGAAAATAACCAAAGAAAAATCTTCCCTTGGGCTGGCTTTGAGGTCTGGAGAAGGCTTTTTCTCCTATCAAATCCACTTGCAACACAGGGCATCTTACTCCTTACTAACAAACAGCAGCGCAATGAAAAAGGATGAATCTGAGGATGAAGATCAGCTTCCTTCAGTGTTTTTTGCTGCTGACTGCTCTTGGTTACATTCCTCCACCATCCAAAAGAGTCAACTCTCCGGTTTCTCAATTCTAGGCAAAAGTGAGGCCGACGAGACTGGTGACAGCGTGATTGAGATATTTTGCTACCTTGCATTATAATTAGCTTGTCAGTATGAGGTAAGACAGAATTGGAGTAGAAATGATCCCAGCTAAGTTGCACATTTATTGAATGCAAAGCCTGTTACAGTGCAGTGTTAAAATCGGACAAATAGCAATACAGCTCCAACAGTACTGACTCAACTGGGTTGCACTTTCTGCATATTTTGGGACATCCAATTTATAATATAAATAGCAATCTATCAAGCTGCACACTGACCCAGAAAAACAGTAAGAGAAAATCCTGCCTGCTTCTAACACAGCTGAGCAAATGCTGCTGATGGCACATTCACACTCTCAGTTCCTCTATTAAGACATTTAGTTTTCCTGTGTTTTTTTACAAATAGGAGACAGAAAGAGAAATTACTCTTGTTTAATAATGTTAGCATTTAAATAGCCTTAATTAGGCATGGGATAGATGTGCATGAGCTGTTTGTTGCATGTGCTGCTGTTTTTTATTTGGAGACAATTTTCTGCCAGGGTGGATGACAGGACTGCATCACAGTTACTTTGTGATAGGAAAAGATAGACCTTTTTTTAATGTGAAGCTTATAATTTATGGATTGTACCAAAACTCAAGGGGGAAACCTGAAAACCATAAGGCCTATTCCATCCTTCCTGCATGCGTATTTTTGCTAAGCTAGATAGAGGACTCTACAGAGACAACTGCAAATTTTCCAGAGAGAAGCCTGGAAGCATCATGCCCTGTCCTTGCCAAAGCCCCTGGTCAGGGAAAATGTTAACGAGTGCCAGAAGGGTGACACAGGGATTAGAAGACACTCTGAATGATGCACTCTCTGAAGTGATATCCAAACTGCTTATGGCTCTCCAAAGCCCTCAATTTATACCCCTTCCCCTGAGCAAGCCTGCAGCTGGAGGAGGCAGCCAAATTGGCTTTAACCCCTGGTTCACTAGAAATCAGGCTCTGAATCACACCATGCTGCTTTGCCACCAGGGATATGCTGAACGATGCATCCTTTTGTGAGTGAATGGCACAGATTTAGGAAAGGAGTGGAAGTCGCAGCCGATAACCCAGGGAGTGGTGTCTCTGCTCAGAGCACTGTGGAGGCGGCTGGCAGTCTAAACAATGCCCAGAATGGCAGAGGAGGGCTTTTATTTTAAGGTTACTCTGTGCAATGTCACACAATAGTATACACTCCCGTGATAAGGAATGTTAATAATATTCCACTTTCTGCCAAGAATAGAGTCCCTATCTACAAACCCCACCGCTCTAATCAAGTGAAACAAAGCGGAATGTATGAAAACAACAAAACCAGGAGCTCAGGAAGTATTTGGATTCAGGAAAGACTAAATATTTAACTTGTGAGGCCCAATGCATCCTGGAATGTATGGGGCACTCCAGGAACAGCTAGCCATTGTCCAGGGGCCACAGGGGAAAGCCCTCTTAAACAGGCTATGTCCTGCAGGGCCACCAAGCTGCCCCAGTCACCCACAGTGTTTGCACCGGGGCAGAAGGTAAGGAGACCCTTGCAGAGGTGAAGGGGAGGGTGTTTTTCCATAAAGGGTGTCACAGCCAGGTACAGTTCAGGGGCTGTATATGCTGCAGCACAGCATGGTGTTGCTGTGTTTCTGTTTGATGTGTGCAAGAGAAAAGTCACAAATTTCTGCGGGATCTGTTCTGGAGATTGCATCATTGCCTTTGCTGGCAGCTGCTGCAAACATTCCACATTTATCAGCACCTAGAGAATGTTTTCTAGCTGATGGAACCTCTCATGGCTTCTCTCTTTCATGGGGAAAAGCAAAAGATGCCGTGCGTGGTCCTGCTGTATGCTCAGGACTGAGTGTGTACCACGGGAGCCCTGCTAAGCAGGGAAGCACTTGGGGGCAGCTCCCATGGAAGTCGGCCAAGCTCTGTGTTCACAGAAACCTGCCCATCCTTCCCTGTCTGCAGGAATCCTGCTGCTGGGCCAGTCATGGCACTTTTGTGACTTCACCAGACTGGTCTCACTTGCTCTCACACCTCTGATCACTCTCCGGCTCCTGGCACCTGAGTCACACCTCCAACAAAACCAACATCAGAAGCTCAGAGGTTTTCCTGCTGAAACCAACTTCCTAGCATTGCGTCTGTGCCCAGTGGGGCTCCTCAGAGCCTGTTCTGCCCTGGCAACTGCTGTTGCTAGAAGTTTAGTCATGATAAAGATGCCACCCTGACCATCCAGATTCAAGTCATGGGTCTGCTAAAGGCAGGCGTAACTCATGCTGCCCAGTGCTATCTGGAAGGGGAAGAAACAACATCTCCACCTCTGTCACATTGCATCAGTGGCCGTCTATGCCTTTCTGTCCAGGACAAGGACACCTGGGCTTCAGCAGCCCAGTAGCAATGGCCGTTCTCTGTGGAGCAGGATGGATGAGACCGGTTTGCAAAGACAAAGGCATGCAGAGAGGTGAAAGTGCAGACTTGGGGTGAGAGAATTCCCCAGCCTATGTCATGAGAGCCCACTCTTATGGAGTGGGGACTGCAGATGCCTTCATCAGATCCCCAGAGAACCAGTCAGCAGTCTGTCCAGAGCAAGAGCTGTAACCTCGGTGTAATGATACTTGCCTCTTCTAGCCTGTTTTAGCCTGCAGCATCCATGTTCCTGACCCACACGGCTGACTCTCTATGTGCCAATGTCTTGCAATCACAATGTAACACACAAATGCAACTCTGAAGTATCCTGGACACCTTCATAATATTAAAAATAAGCATAAAACCAGGGCTCAAACTCCCATGAAGTTTAATAGTTTAGGGTCATATGGATGGGGTACCCCAAGCGTGCCTTAGGTAAACTCAGCGGCACAGGCAGAAAGCCCTGGTGTCTGGACCCCGGTTACACGTGTTTGTGTCTGTGCCTGAACCTGGAGATACATGAACCCAATGAATTCAACCACACATCAAACACACAGACATTTCCAGGGCAAGTTGCCCCTGCAACTCATCCAGTCCTATCCCTAACAGTCCAGCATGAACAGTGTGTGGGAAGACCTGGAGCAGACAACAAAACAATAAGACACATTTTCATTTTTCCCTGTTTTTATAAATATAGATATATATTTTTTCAAGAAAAGAAAAAGAAACTCCTAGTAGTGAGTAGAGTGGATTTTTGCCTGCTTTGCAGAAGTTCATCTATTGTTCAAAGCAAACTCTCCTGTCCAACATAAACAGGGACTCTTAAAAACATTCTCATCCCAAACAATTGCCATGACTTTTGATGTTTTCATGGTCCTTGCTCTCCCCTACTGTTTGATCATTATGTTTTACAATATTTTTTCCCCTTCCTCACAGGCCCTGTTCCAGGTGCCCCTGCTCTGGAATTCATGGCTTCATCATCCAAGCTTCTGTATTCAATGAAATACAATGGAAAGAATTTAATGGCATTTATTTTGACTTAAATGACTCCCTCTCTTGCCTGTTTACACAGCCTTCTTTCCCCTAGCAGAGTTCACAGATGTGCCTGCAGCCAGGCTGAAAGAGCTCAGCTCCAGCGGATCATCTCCTTCCTTTCTAGGAATCCCCTTCAGAGTTCTCCTGTAGGTCACTTCTTCCTTGGCATTCAATAAGACGCTGTGGAACACTTCATTATTATTACTATAAATGAACCTTCAGGATCTGGCGAAGACCATGACGTGTTGGATACTGTACACAGAGGAGTGATCCTGCACCTAAAACTGACACTCACAATGCACAAGGCGCACAAGGACACAGAAGGGAACATGAAGAGCAGGAGTGGAAATGATCTTTGCACAGCTGCAAAGCACTTCTCTCTCTCCAGAGGAACAGCTTCTCCCAGCCAAGCAGAGTCCAGGCTTTCTTCTGATCAGGGCAGCTCTGACAGCTCTTTCCTAGATGGACTTGAGACCCTGTGGGTGAAAGGAGGAAATCCCCATAATAAAAACAAGCCCACATCAGAACTGTCAGTTCCTTTTAATCCCAAATCCCCCCTCTTCACTTTTCAAGGACATGTAACCAGGGTCAGAACCAACTAATCTTTTCAAAGTAAAATACAGGTAATTAGTCTCTGTAAACCTATATTACATCTGTTTTTTTGATTTTTTTTTTTCAGCCCAGACATACTTTTTAAGCAATGCAAGAATGGGCTAACCCTGAGTTATTGGGCTTGGATTAGTCAAAACATGTTTTGTTCCAGCAGAAAAAAACTCAATAAACTTAAAGTGTTTCAGTGTCTGAAGTGATCCAGTACCTTGCAGGAACACTCACCTGTGGCTTCTTCCTTTCTTTACTAAATAAGAGAACAAACATACTCAAAGACTTTAAAATATGATAATCCTGGAAACACACAAAGTAAAATCTATGCCATAAAATCAAAAGTGGTCAACATATTCCCTTTGGGAATTTTTTCTACGTACACCACTCTGAACTAAACACTGCCTAAAATTAACACGTCAGGAGACCCAGAAGTATACAGGACATTGAGTGCACATCCACAAACTGGCTCAGGCTGGTGCTTATCACTGATATAATCTCAGAGCAATGGACAGTTACATCCCTTCCGTGCTTTTACTGCACAAAAAAGCCCGAAACACCACCAGCAACAAAGTCCACAGCTGATGGAGCTTGGCCAAAGGCAGCATTTCCACTTTGACAATAACTTTGGTGGCAGTAACACCCTTGGTTTGGGTTGTCCCATCCTGCACCATGCTGTCCTACACAAGTGATGATACTTGCTCTCTATAATTTCCACCCCACGTGGGGACACAGCAGGGTGCCACCCATGGGAGCAGAGGGAGGGTGAACAGGAGAGGTATCAAGGGGATCCATGCTCTGAACGGGGCTCCCAGCTCCTTTTTCGCATTTTGGTCATGCTCAGAGGGGTGGCACAACCTGCAGACTGCCGTGCATGCATCTAACACACCTGTCCAGCTCTGCTCTGAGCAGAAATTAAATTATTTAGACCCAGCTTCTCTTTTCCAATTTAACTCTTGCCATGTAATGATTTAAAAAAAAAAAAAAAAGAAATCTAGTATTTCTGTTAATTGGGGCAAAACAGAGCAGGCCTGTGGGGCCTTTCCTTAATTCACTCCCTGAACAATGTTCACTGATCAGGACTAGAGATTCAATTAAGTACCTTGGGGTGGTAATTCACAAAGACAAAATAAGGAGTTTGCAGATAATTTGTCTTCCCTTCTATCCCAGAACGCTCCTGCTGAGAGACACGGGCTCTGTCTCTAATTGGCAACATTAATACAATTAAGATGGTAATTTTGCCCCGATTTGCTTCTATATTACAAAGTATCTCACTTCACATCCCTCAACACATTTTACTCTGTTAAATTCTATCATTATTCCTTTCCTTTGGGCTGACAGGCGAGTCAAAGCCTCGCCTCCAGACATCGCAGCCTCCCCCAGAGCAGAGGGCTCGCGCTCTTCCTGCCTGCTAAATTTTCATGGAGAAAAAGATGTAGGGGTCCAGGGAGGGGCAAATGGAGATCATTGTTTATTTGGATTCAAAGAAAGCATTAATGAATGTCTCACAAAAGCACTGGGCACGCGGCGGTAATTAGAAGGAAAATAGAAAAATAATTACAATGTCAAAACAACCCTGCATATCTTCCTGCCCCGCAGCCACCTACCAACCCTCTAGCAAGGCAATCCCCGTAGATCCTACCCCCTGCTCTTCCCACAAAGCAGTCCCAGGATCTATTCCCACCATTGACTCAGCTCTTTTCACTGACGATGGAAAACTGATGAAAAGTTGATGATATGGTGGGGACAAGATGGTCCAACAAGGAGGGCTGAAGGATAAGAAGGATAGTCTAAATCTGGACAGTTTAGATGAAGAGAAGAGCACTGGCTGCAGGGGTCAGAGACAAGAAGAGTCCATGGTTTAAAGGAGAAACAAGATGCAGGCAAGGAACAAACATGGACACTGAGACCATGTAGTAACAGAAAAGGACTCACACCTGGGAGTGTCCCCTTGCAGTGAGGCCATACAGGTACCTCTCCTAGCCCCAGGCAAGGTGGCTGCATCCAGGCTGCTCTTGGGAGTGGTGCCTGGTCCGGACTAACTCCCAGCCATGCCCAGGAAAAGTTTGGGAGAGACCTCATTGCTTCAGGGCAGAATGGCCTAATAGCTTTAATAAATTAATCACTCCAATAGATTGTGTGCCAGCACACACGAGTGATCCCAGGCACTCGTGACTTTCCACTACAGAGGTAACGAGCGCCTGGTGCAGTATTTAGTGCAATGGCAGGTGAGGGTCTTCAGATGTGAGGCTTTTGATGTGACTTGTGAATCTGTTTCTGGGCTGCTCAGAGTCACTCAGAAGCACTGACAAAGCAATCATCCTTCTAAAAAGTATATGCATGCATTAATTTTACACACTGGCAAGGCAGTCTTTAATGGGTCTGGTTTCTCTTCTCCCTCCCACTCAAGAGAGCAATCTGTATGACAGCGCAGGTCGGTGTGAACACTACCCACTCATGTAGCTTGTGGCATGAGTAAAACACGCTGCATTGCTCTGGGCTTTGCCTTCTCAAAACTCCTCCTTTGTGAGAGGAAGCCATTGAATTTGCTTTTCCTCCTGCCCAGTTAGAACAGGGATTTTCTGGAAGCCAAACAAAGGCAATGGAGATTGTCTGGGAAGATAAAGAGGGAACAGTCTGAACAAGCAGGAAGCCAAGGGGGGAACAAGCCTTAAATGTGGCAAGTAAACAAAGTCATTTCTATCTCATGCCTTGCAGAGGAGGAGGAAGAGCTTGAGGGGCTGTGGAGGTCCCTGTTCATGGACAGTGCTTTGGGAACTGTGGAGGCTGTCCACAAGATTTGGGAGAAGAAGTTTTGATCCAAAGCCACCAGTTTTGGTTCCCTCTACCAACCAGCCACTGCTGAAATCCAGCCACTGGCAGGAAATTACTGTGGCCCTTTCACAGATGGAGAGGCAAGACATGCACAGGGTTTGCCCAAGGTCCCAAACTCCTTGTGGAGAAAGGTCCTGAACCCTGGCCAGCTGGGGCCCTCCCCTAGGACCTACTCCCCTGCCTCCCAGCCCTACAGTTAGCAGCTGAGTTGCAGGAAGGAACATGATTTAGTCTCTTCCTACCTTAAAGCTCTCTGATTGATGGACTAACACCAAGATGGCTGAGAACAACCCGTGGGCTGAAGTATCTTGGCATTAGAAGAGACAAATAACAACTCTCAGTGCAAGGGGTCCAGCAGCAGGGCAGCCTTCATGAGCCAGAGCGCCTGTGGGCTGGGAGCCACCACCCCAACACGTGCCTGTCATTAAACAGGGATCTGGCTGCTAGTGGTGGAAAATTGGCTGTCCTTACATATTTGAAAATGCTTTCACCAGGGGCTTTGAGCATGCTCCTGAAGCTTGTGAGCTGCCAACTCAGAAGTTGGGAGGGAGAGGGTAGGTTGGGCAGGTAGCTGGGTCTCAGCAGGCTCTGCTGATGTTGGCTTCAGTGCTCTCTGCTGCCTCCCTGTCTCACACAGCCAAAGATTAACCAGCAGGTCCCAAATCATTAGCAGCTTAGTGTATCCCAGGATAAATGACAGGAACTTTCCTGACAATCTAGAGTCATAGCATGGCTATACCTAAGCTGGAGAAAAAAACCAGCACATTTGTGTCCTCACACCATGGCTCTGGGTGGCCTGCCCCCAGCACATCACCAGTGCCACAGGACCAGCAGATAGCTGCACTGGGTGTAGTTTTCTCCTCCAAGATGAGGTCAGGGTGAAGATTTTGAGCATCATTTCCAACCTCCTGGGTACTCCAACTGCCCTGAGGTCCTTCCTGCTCCCTGGGAAATGGCTGAGCTTAAATCAAAGCATTTTTCCAAAATTCTAGGTCCAAAACCCAAATTGTTAAAGACATGCAGTTCCTCTCTCTATCAAAAGGTGTGCCTTGTGCCTGCTCCAGATTGGTCCTGTTCCCAGCTCCACCTGCTCTGGGTCTTGTTTCTCTCATGCCTGATGGATTGCAGAGTGTTTAATGAGCAAATGCATAGGTCCACAGACAGCGAACAAGTCACACCATCCTCTCTGATAAGCTGTCTAGACAGAGCTCCTCAACCCTGCTCATTCAAAGTACATTTCTCTGGTCTGAACTGAGGACTGAGCACACGACTCCAGTGGCAGCTGTAGCACAGAGAGGACTTTAGTCTCTGTTCCCTGCTCATGCAGCCCCTGCTGCCTGTTCAGCATGAGGAGCTCAGAACCCAAGGATTTCTCAGTCTTTGTCCCAGAATAGAGTTCCCCTCCTGTAGGACAGTCCTTTTGGGGGGACCCTATCTTTGGCTTTTCTGCTCTCCAGTGGAAGATGTCACTCAGCCAACCCTGCCCCAGCTTCCAGCACAGAAAGACAGCAGAGAGGATCTCAGGATGGAGGAGGTGGGTGGATGCAGAGATGACAAGGGCCGGGCCTGGAAGCAGCAGGGACAAGGCATCAGCGCTTCTCATTGCTGTGATTCACCAGCCAGGGCTTTGCTCACAAGGCAGTGGGGGACTTTCCAGTCCCAGCTGCAAACAAGCAATTACATTTAATTCTCTGACAATAAAATATCCTCAGGAACTAGGACTCTTTAAGGATGTTGTTGAGCTGGCTCATATTTTACTTTACTTGGTAGCAGAGCAAAGATGCATGCACAAGCAAAACCACATGCACAGGCTCTCCCAGGGTATCCATCTGTATCGCTGGGAGGTGTGATCACGGAGCAGCTGTCAGCCTCAGCCCTATTAACCCCTCAGTTAATAACTGTAATGTTAATCCTCACCCGACCCCACAGTTAACTGCCTCCAATCACACAACCAGGCCAAAAAATTAGATGTCATAGGTAACACAGCCTGGATGATGAGACATTTAACCAATGCCTAGCAGTCATATGAAGCAGGTGGTGAATACTGCCTTCTCCACAGACAAGAAAACTGAGCCCCAAGGAGACCATGTCATTTTCCAAAGAACGTGTCAACCAAATGCAGCAGACGGAGTTCAAATGTGAGTTTCTGCTCTAGCTGTAAGTCAATTGGTCAGGCAGTTGGACTGGATGATCGTTGTACCTCCCTTCCAACTGAAATAGTCTATTCTATTCTATTCTATTCTATTCTATTCTATTCTATTCTATTCTATTCTATTCTATTCTATTCTATTTCCTTTGGGTCCTCCCTTGCAGGTCTTAGGCACCTCATGAGCTGCTCCCCGTGTTCAAGAGGTCAGGTTTTGCAGATAGGTCACTGTGAAGTGTCACCACCAGTGTTCAGAGTTTGTGCACCCAGTCTGGTCCAGCATCTTGGTGAAAACACCACCTGTGCAGAGCAGGAACCTTGGTAGAGACCAGCACTGCCCCATGACTGGAGTTCTCCGCAAGGGCCAGAGCAACCTGGGGAAGTCTGGTGTGACTTCAGACAAGTATGAGATTATTTATCATTGGGTACTCAGCCCTTTCTTGTCACTGCAATTGTTCATCAAGCAATGGTTATGATCTAGGACATGTTGATATACCAGCAGGCAGTGCAGAAGGACGTCATCGGATCTCATGCTGGTGGGCACCAGCACCACGTGGGATTGCCATTCCCTCTCCAACTCTTGTGCTGCCCTAATGCACTCCAGGGAGGGAGTCCAGACAAGGGTACATGCCACCTTGAGAGCAGCACAGCCTTGAGAGCACAGGGCTTTTGTTGGTGGAAGAAGCAAAGATGTTTCAAGGAAGTTTGCATCCTCCAGCAGTGAAAATCCCAGATAGGCACTGAAGAAAAGAGTATAATCCTTCAGCTAGAAGAGCCAGCTTCCCTCACTTTGTGCTGGTACAGGTGATGGCCCTGAGCGGGGGATAACCAGCCCAAAGGAAAGCTCAGGAGCTCGTATAAATTGATGTAGGACTGAGGGAGTAAATGAAGAAACAGCACTGGTTTACCCATTATTTCATTTTCTCCATGACATTTTGTGCCTTTCTATGTGTCAGATCAAAAACACTGAATAAAAACAGAAGCATACACAGCAATATTCTTTCTATTTGCTGAAAAATAGAGCACCATAACTGCTCTTTGCTCATGCTCAGATCTGCTCTGCTTACAAAGAAGCCATGTGTTCTTTGAATTCACCAGGGATAAAGTCAGTGTTTGCCAAGTCAGTGATTTCTGCACTGCAATCTGAAGTCATGGAGGCCACTGGGCATGTTCCTTGCAGACCTGGGTTTCTCCTTTTCAAGCAGTTTCCTCCCAGTCAGCACAGTTGTATTTTTTGGCCTTTCCCCTCTGGTTCCTGTTGGCTTCCTTCTCTTTAGCAGCAGCACCATAATCTGATGAGCTTCTGTAGCTGCTGTGCTGGATCCCTGCTCTGCCAACTCCTCTCAACCCTCCTTCTGACCCTGCTGATGCTTTTAACACGCTTTGCTTCACTCTCTGCCACGGGGCCTTTGGCTTCTGTGCACCAAGGGCTTTGAATCCTCTCCAGAAGGTGATGCTCAAGAACAAGGACAGCCATAGCTGAAGTGCGGACAGCATTTCTTGCATGTGCATGTGCATCAGCTCCAAGGGCTGTGTGATTTCTGGCACAACAGTGTTGATTCTCAATTGTTTCCTTAAGAGAGATTTCATTTGGAAACGTGATTTATGATTTTAAAAAGGAAAGCAAAGAACACACCACGAGCCTGCCAACTGGGGCAGAGGCAGATACGCCTAACCATCAATTAGCCAGCTGTTTGCTGAGTGTAAATAAGCTTTTAGAGATTGTGCACAGACACACACACCCACATGCAGACAAATTCGCGGGGCTTAGCTTACCTTTTCACCAGGGGACAAAAATCTGCATGGCTATTGAAGTCTCGTCATGGTAGATATTGAATAGGCTTTTTAAAAAGCACTAACACTTATCACACTTACTCTTCAAGTCCTGGTCCATGTACAGGTTCACATCATTTGAAATCAGCATGCAATCCTAAAGATTTAGCTACACTGATGCAGAAGCCACAGGGGCTACCTTAAATCCATTTATCTGAGTTACATCAGTTTAGTCCCCAGGACTGAACCAGAAGGCCAAACAGTACGGATCGGAGCAGTTTTACACTAACATGTGAGTCACAGAGGAGTTTTTACCATCTCATCTTAACTTTTTACATTGTTTGATTTAAACTATTACAAGAGGAGTAGGGATGAGATATACTATATCATCTAACTTTCAAAAATGGCAATACAAAAAGATGAGGACGCCAGTTCAGAGGGAAACAAAAGGTGCAGCTAAAAGAGTAAAATATTTGCAGACAAGCAACATTGCTTAAAGACATCATAAATCTGTTCAAAGTAAATAAATATCACTATTAAAAAGGATGCTGAAAGACCACACACACAAACAAAAAGTCTGCTTAGTTGAAGAACAGAGTAAAGGAGGCTATTAGAAAGAAAAGATCCTTCAATAGTGAATTCATGCCTCTATGATGAAAACGTGACAGGTCACAAACTTTCATAAGTGAAATGTAAAACCAGTAAAAGTAGGCAAAAGATATCTTGAAAAACAACTTGCTAAAGACATAAAAACCACTAAGAAAAACATTTTCCAACACATTAGAAGCAGGGAGTTTGCCAGTGGATTGCTTTAAGCAAGCATGATTAAAGTAGAAAAGGGCCACTCTGGGAAGACACTTTCCTATAAGAAAAAATATATGAATTTATTTGCATTGTTGTTTATTTACTTTGTTGAACCTCAAGGATGTGAATACAACCTGACATTCCTTTAGTAGAGATGAATGTAAAGAACTGTTTTAACCTAATTTGTCAACGAAATTGCTGAACAACAACTAAAATGCACAATCCAACACTAAAATTAACGTCACTAGTAAAAGAACGATAAGATGCATCATCTTTTAAAAAGGTAACAAACCTTAGCTAGGAAACTACAGACCAGTACGTCCAATTTTTTAATCAAGAAGTTGATGGAAACTGAAAAGATACAGGTGCACTCAGATCAATATTATGCACTGGGGAGGAAACCACACAGCTTTCACATTGTGAAGTTGTGCCTCCCAGATATACTAGACCTCTCTGAAGTAATCACTCAGTCTTTGGACTGGTCATCTAATCAAGATAACACATCTGGATTCCTAAAACAATCTCTTGGGAAGGTTTCTTATGGAAGGCTCTTACAAAAATTAACCTGTCATGAGGCGAGAAGGAAGGTCTGCTCCAGGATTAATAGCAAGTTAAAGAGCAAGAGACAAACCTACAAATAGATGGCACATATTCACGGTAGGACATTACTGGTAGGGCCCTGCAAGAATCTGCGTTGAAGTAAGATGAATACAGATGTTTGAGAAGTGCAAAGGGATTTCATGATTGACAGGTGAAATCCAATGTCAGCAAATGCAAAGTAGTATCTATGGGAGGAAAACAAGCCGCCAGTGATATGTACAAATGGAGGAACTCTAACTGTTATCCCCCAAAATAGAGCTTAATGAGTCATTGTCTCTTTGGGAAATTGTTGCTTCATGCATTCACTGAAAGCATCAGTGTTGGTCAAAAAAATGTTTGGGTACCCATCCCAGTCTGGTTCAGAATATGACATGAACATGTGTGCTGGCACAGGGGAGGACTACTCTGAAGGTGGAGATGTAGGAGAGGGTCTGATTACTTCTATCAGCCATAATGCTGGCTCCTGATAGCTTGAAATGTTCAGCAAACTATGCTCCAAACAGCCAGGATACCTCAGCTCAGAAAAGACGTGATCTATGAGCATTTGTGGAAAAAGGGAGACAGGAGCAGCTCTTCACTATTTCTTATAGCACAAGAGGATGGGCACTGAGGGGCTTTTTCCACTCCCTAAATATGTTGCAATTGAGGATGGCTCCTAATTAAGACACCTCCATGCATCTGTCTCTACATGTGACACATTATTGTCAATTTGTTTGCCTCAGCTGAAGTGTCTGGCATCGTTTGAGTAGCCCTGGGGTGCTGAGATATCTCAATGAGGGTGATGCAGGGATGGAGCACTCACTGCATGCTTTGTTTTTTTGAGACTTACCCTAAGCACCTGCCAAGCTAACTGTGGGGTATGCCTCGGTGATGCCTAGCATTAGATGGGATGGACATGTGCCCTAGAGTGCCTGAGGATCCAGCTCCCCTGCACACTCATTTAGCTCCTTGGTTACTGTACTTCCTCTGCCCAGAGCATCCTCTCCTTCTTCTTCCACTGGTCCTGATGTCTGCAGAAGCAGGAGGCTCAGCTGCCGGTCCATACAGCTGGCAAGTCGCCTGTGCTATGCCTCGTGACAAAGATGTGTTGCAGTTTCTTTTTTCTGACTGCCCTGATGCAAGGGAGCTGGGCTGTGTTTTACTCCAAGCAGCGGGAACTCCAAATATTACTGCTCTGTGAAACTTTCCTTTCCCCACTACTGTCTAATCATTATTTGAAGCTCACTACAGTGATTTGCCTCAATAATAGATCACAGAAATGAGTTCCACTGGTTAATTATACGTTGTACAAAAGCAGGGATGTAATTCTCACCCCAGGGCAGGATTTCATATCCATTTCCTTACTTCCCTTTCGATTGGTGAAGTGTGCCTTTAGCAATCTCAAAACTCATTTAACGACATGGATTAAAACACAATACAAGGACAGAGGAGAAAGATGACAGAAAACCCCCGGGTCATACACATGTACATACACATACTCTCACATGCACAAGCATAAATGTGCTCTAAACCATCGATCAGACTTTAACTGTCATTTGTCCTTGCAAAAGGCTCATCACCGTCAGTGCCTGTTCATGGCGCCTGCTCTTTGCAGAAAGCTCTGCTAAGTCTTCATGCAGGCATCGTTTCTTCCCAGGCATTTTTAGGACAGTGAAAAGCCTTTCAGAGCAGCTGTTTTTGGCTTTCTGAGGACAGAATAAAAGGCCAGCGAGATAACAGCTTTTTGACTGCTAAGGAGGATCAGCAACAAAGCCATGCATAGCACCAATCCTTGCATCAGAGCTTGCCCAGGCCTGGGGATGACTTGCAAACAGGCAGAGATGGAGGATGGATGGGTCATGCTCAGAGTGACTGGAGAAGAGGAAGGAGCAGGAACCAGAGACACCGTGTTCCTCTCCCTCAGGACCCATGTACCAGGCTGTGCAAGGGGATGAGCAGGACGTTTCTGCTCTCAAATTTAAGCACACAGCTCTGCTGGCCATGCCCATTCCTATCTTCCTACACATGCCCAGCTTGCTGGACAATGAAAGGGATGGCACAGTGGTATGGATCCCAGCTGTTCAGCACTGTGCAACTGCTCCTAGCAATCTTGCCTGCTGTAGGTGCCAAGTCGCGAGCCAATGTCACCCTGCAGCAGACCTCTGTGTCCTTGGACAGGCAGTCCAGAAAACAAACACCTTGCGCACACCTCTCAGTCTTTACCCAGACACCATCTCCCCCTGCGTTAGGGTGACTCAGGGTTCTGCTGTATTTGGACAAGTCAAGGTTTTTTCCATCAAAAACTTAACAGGCGATTTTTTTTTTTTTGTTAACTTTCACAGCGTATTTATATCTTTCCTGCTTTCTTTGACACCAGAAGGGGAAATAAAAATAAGAATCCAGACTGTTCCTACAGGACTGCAGCAAGAATTGGGGGTTGTTCATACATATGGAACACTATTTGCATTCAGTCCAAAAGACTTCAATTTTCAGTGGTGGGGAGGGGAGAACAAAGCAAAGCCCCAGAGGAGAACTCAGAAATCATTTCTGCAAAACAAGCAATCCACAGCTGCAGGGATCATCCCTGTTACCACCTGGAGAAACTGAGGCACAGAAAGGGAAAGGACCTCCCAGCAAAGCCCAGCAAGGAAGGCAGGAAGCATAAATAATTCATGTTCATTCACCACAGGCTGAGTGAGTTGAGGTTCATGGTGGGAGCCAGCTGCTGTAGGCAGAAAGGACATGAAACTGGTTGTATTCCCTGGTCAAATGAAGTCCTTGCGGTGTCTGGACTGTGGCCAGTTTTGGGGATGTCCCGCAGCACTGACAGAGCATTTCTCAAGGCAGTAATCCCGAGCCAACATGTCACTTCAGAGCTGTGCAGGGAAACAAACAGAAACGTTATCTAATGGTTTTTGGATGTTTCTTCTTGGCTCAGATAATATCACCCAAGGAGGAGCATGAGGCATTTCCCCATAGCATGACTGAATTTCACCCTGGCTGCCTCCCTGGTCTCAGCTTTCAGAAGTCATTGCCACCATTATGCACAGCAACTGACAATCACAGAGATATTTGCTTTCTCTTCCAGATTTCTCCCAGCAATGGCTTTTGTTTGCTAAGCTGCTTCTGACCTTTCCAAATGCCACCTCCATTTATGGCCTCCTGCCAGCCCCGACCTGCCTGGAAACTGATGCTCTTCAGAGACAAAGGCCTGACTGCTGAGCTGACTTCCTCGTCTGGAGGGTGGTCACCAGCCCGGAGAAGCAGGGACACTTACGAGAATTAGATCAGCAAGTGTTGAACAGTGCCAGTGGAGACGTGAGGTTTCCAGCATATGCCATGGGAGCCATTTAATGTGGGTCAATGAGCCTTTGTGCTGTACAAAATCAATGAGTGCGTGTCAAGATTGGAATTGTATCTTCACCTCTGCTCTCTTTCATTGCTCCAGGTTTGCCGCCTGAAAGAGCCCAAACCAGCAGGCTGGGACCCTGCAGGAAGCCCAGCTCCATGTAGATGGCATCATCTCTGTAACCCAACGCTGCACCTGGGACGGAGACACTTGTACACATTGGATTTCACATGCAACATATCAAAGATTTGAGCTGTTGGGCTCTGCATGTTGCTGAGCTTGAGATGTGTTATCACTGTTTCTTCCTGTTGCAGTGAAAGCCTTGGCTAGTGCAAGGGGGAGACTGAGGCCAAGCAAACAGCGTTCTGCTCCTGGCTGGGCTCCCTCCTGCCTGAGGCCAAGCAAATGACTTCACCCAGAAATCCTCAAGTACCCCTTTGTGAAAGGGAGCAGCAACGATTACTCAGAGCATTTGCATTTCCTCCTGCATTAGGTTTTATTTTGTCTTTTAACCAGCAAGAGCCACACAAGCACATCGGGCATCTCCGTGGTCCTGCTGACCCTGCGATAAGCTGAATTGTGCTCTTTCAAAGCTTATTTCTGCTCACTGACTCAAAGGGCAGCCTTGCTCCGTGGCCAGGTGCTCCCTCAGCCCTTGGCTTTCCAGCCCTGGTTCTCATGCCGATGGGTGCATCCCACAGAGGCCACAGGGCCCTGAGGATCAGGCCCCATATCCACCCCAGGTGGGTGGTGAGGAGGTCCACCAAGAAGGAGGAGAAGCAATGGACACTGCGCAAGGCAGGGGAGTGTGTCTGTAGGAACCTGCCATTCATATCACCTGGAAGCCTGAAAGGCAGACAGATAGTCATTCAGCTGTATGCTTACTTCTGGTAGGACATAAATATCTCAAAACTGGATGGAGTCTGATAAAATTTACCTAAAACACTCTGAGTTAGGAATATGTGGATCCCTCAGGAGCAATTTAGGATTCACCTTGCCTTGACCATAGCGGACAACATGCAGACACTGCCAGCAGCTTGAATTTCACCCAATCTCTATTTTTCAGCCCGTCATCCTCCTGTTCCCTCCTTCTTACAGCTCTCCCCATTCCCTGTGTTTGACTGATTCACTAGCTCCCAGCAGGGGTTTTGCAGCTTCACTGTAAAGCATCATACAAAGTCGTGGCACTATGCACAGATTAGCTGAAACAAGACCAGTTGGAGTCCTCATTTAGGTTTTAATTAAGGCAAAAGTACCATTAACTTTAGTAGAAGCTACTTGATCAAATACTGCATATAAATGAAGAGGAGCTGAATGAAGATTTGGCTAGCAATTAAGAAAACCTACTGTAAGCACCATGCCAGGATGCCTTGGATGATATTTCTTTCTTGGAAAATATTCTAAAAGTCATCTCCCATAACTGTTCACACTCCTGGGTGAGAAGAACAGCTCTGCAAAGGCCCCTGTGGCATTTTTCTGTGGCTTTTTGCCAGCTGTTACACACCTTGCAAAGGTGTCTTCTTCTTAAACAAGGAAAGCTGCATCAGGGATGGGATTGTTTTTCAGTGCCTGGGCATGCCTGATAAGGAACCAGGGCTCCCCAACTCGCAGTGCACATGCAGAAAAATGTCTCATCACATGCAGATGATATAGAAATGTCTGCCTTGGGCATTTTTCAGTTTTGGATGGAGCTGAGAAAACACTTCAGACCATGGTGAACATGAACATTCCCAGTCTGAGGATGTGTGCGGAGGTTCTGGCTCCCTGAGAAGAAGTAACACCTTCTGAGAGGACAAAAGCACAAAAAAAGTGTTTAGCATGCAAGTGGCTGTACCAGCAGTCCAACCTATGCAGAAAGGAAACACAAGAGCAGTCAAAGTCCATGGCCCAGAGAAGCCCAAGACTCATCTGTCAGGATGGGCAGTGTCTTACTGAACATCTCATTTCCAGGTAATGAGCCTGACCAGTGGCACCTTCCCACTTGCTCCAAGAAAACTCCCAAGCAAACACCAGAGATGTGTGGTTTCTTCTGCTCAGGTGTTTTGGCAGGTTTCAGTCTGTGTTCCTGTGTGTGTGTGTCAAGGCATTGCAAGCATCACTTCTGGACCTCAGTCTTAGCAGGGAAACGAGTGGCCAAATAGCTCTGCACTGCCAAAGCTGTCTCTGCTCTGTCCTTCCAGAGCAGACTTGGAGGTGCAGCAACAAATCAGCATTTTTTAATCTCTAAATTTCTTGAAAAGCAAAAGGGTCAAGTACAAAACAACTCACACACCTCACCCTGCAGAAAGCTTGGGAGCCATGTAAAAATTGCGTGCCTGGTGTGTCCACAGCACACATCCTTCTGGAGGGCACAACTCCTCCACTGCTCGTCACTGCCCTAATCTGGTCAGGGTGGGGAACCAGCTTTGATAGAGCTGAGCATCTGCAACCCCCCTGTGCTGCACTGCAGCTGCGATGGCATTTCAGACAGGTGCTGCATATACTCGTTCATGGAGTGAATTGGAAAAATGTTGCAATAAGGAAATTGATGCTGAGCTACAGGAAAGGCTCAAGCAAACCCCCGCTGTGCGGAAATTTCTTCTAGGTCAGGAAAAACTGGTCCCCAGCCAGACTGAGATACTGCCTGACAACGCAGGCTTGCTGGCAGGGACCACCAGGGACCATAGCAGGGTACAGGACAAGGGCAAGTCATCTGGACGATGGTACAGAAGAGCTGCAAGCATGTTCTGACAAAGGCCTTGAAGTCCCAGCTTAGATCTCTCACTTTTATTGTTATTAACAGAATGACGCTGTGCCCAGGCCACTTGCACCCTTATTATAAAATAACACAGTGCCTCTTACTTGCTCTCGGTGACTCTTCCAAAGAGATCTGAAAGAACCAGAGTGGGGTCCACGTCTGGGGGCATCATCAGCCCTTGCCTCCGAGCCGATGGGACTCCCAAATATTTTTGGATTTGCAGACCCTAAATGTCCATAAATTAGTATTACAAGTCTGTTGGCCGCACTCGGCAGGGCAAGCGTTGTTATGATAATTTATATCAGGATAACCTTTGCTTAGTGGGATGAATACAGGCATAGTTAGACACAGTCTGAAAGGACCATACAAAGCATATGCAGAAAGAAGGGGAGGCTGCAGGGTTCTCTCGTGCCTTTCAAGGCTGTCTACAGAGAAAAAAAGTCCTTGTGTCCCTGAAGGCTGCTCTCATTTTGCTGCCTCAAATCAAGTTGCTACTGTGCTTGTTGACACTTTCAGAAATCGGAAGAAAACACTCTCCAGAACAACCCTCCCAAGTATTTACTAAATGTGTACTCCAGTGCACTGGGAAAACAGAGAAAAGGTGAAGGGCAAAAGAGATGGGGAGAATGAAAGGGTTGGGGATGCCACATGCCTTTCACTGAGCAAATGTACTTGCCTTTACGCAAATACAGTGAATCCACTATTACCAGTTTGGAGCTTAACAGGATGCCTTTGGCAAATGAGCAAGGGGTATTGCCAGGAAAACCTCATGGCCCCATAACAGAGCTAGATGAAATGCCTAGCTGAAACATTTTCAAGGTAACGAATAAAAAAACCCCTCTGTTTCAGATATTTTTATTTCTTTTCATACTTCTGGGATTGAGATAAGAAACAATAACCGGAAAATATCCGATTCAGGGCACTGAATGAAGAAATTCCATGACAGATTTCCAACAAAACAAAAAAAATCATTCATTCAAAATAAGCGGTGGAAAATTCCTCGTTCTGGTCAGCTCTGCTTTGGGAATCATTTCTCCCCTGCACTGAGGTAACATACTATTGAGAAATCCCAAAGCTTGCTCAGCTCATCTCTTCCCTTCGTGAAAATGTTCCTGGGTGGCAGGTGAGACAGCAGGGAGCTCAGCTACAGAAAATGGGAGGAAAATGTGCTGGAGCTGCACGTTGCCAGGGCCTGTCCCTTACTGCAGCCCTGTCTTCTGAAGAACTATTCTAAATTTTCGTCAAAGGCACCTAATTTCCTTTGGGAGTTTTTAGCCAGTTGAACTGGAGAACACAAGAAAACATCAGATCATAACAGATTGTTCCACATTGTCTCTGGTCACACCTGCAGCCATGTTTTGGAGGGAAAGACTTAAACCTGTTTACTTTAAACAATTTTTAATAGAGTTTGGACACTTTTTTTTTTTCAAAATCAAATATTTCACATCTAAAAATCATAACCTTGACTTTTTTCCCCTTTCACCTAAATGAACAACTGATTTAATCAAACAATTAGAACGCTTGCTTTTTTCTTTTTCCATTCATACTTTTTGCTCAGTAATTTGTTGTTTTAATTATTACTTCCTTTTAGCTTGATCTTCTGTTGCAGAAGCTGATTGATTAGCATTGGTTAGCCAAGTGCTGGGATTCTGAGAGAAAAATTCCTACTGAGAACTAGGAAAATGTAAAACACACTAAAAATTCGGAAAAAAGAAGAAGGAAATGGATCAATGACCCCCAGAGAAATACTTGGCTTATAAATTTACTCAAATGTCACTGAAAAAAATCTTTACATTTGTTATTAGAAGATCATGCTGTAATGATACTGAGTTTTGACTGCCATGTGGCCACTGAAGAAAAGTTTGGCACTGCATCATTTGTAGCCTCGGTAGCTTAGGAGACAGTGGAAACAAAGCATGGTGACTACTAATGACAGCAAGACATCTTCAGGATTTTAGCTATGAATATAAAGGGATTTATTCTATATTATTTTTTTTAATAAAGCAGAAAACCCCCAAGCAAGGGGAAGAGGCACAAACAAGCACACAATGCAAGGACTGAAAACCTGGAGACCTTGCTTCTGCCAATGACCTTCATCAATCCCTTTCTGGCTCCTACACTGTGTTATTTCTGTCATGGCCAAGTCTGGAGTTCCCAGCTCAGACCACAGCCTTGTTGTGCTGGACACTGCGTTCAGTCCTGGTGGGATGCACCACCTCCCTTCTCCCTCCTAGAGATACAGAAGCTAAACAGAGACGGTGGCTTGCCTCATGTCACCCAGCTGTCCCTGACCACGCTCGTGTCTCCCAAGTGCCTAACATGCTTGCCTGCTTGCCTGCCACGCGCTAAGTGGATTGTAAACTCCTTGGAGCACGTCTTCTCACAACAAGTCTGGGAACCATCTTGCTGGCATGTTGATTCATTAAGGATCTTCGTGCTTGATACAGTGACCTGTGAGAAACATCACACTGACTGCTGCAGCTGCAGCGCCTCCTTTATAACTAAGGGAACCATCAGAGGATGTCATGACGTATTGCCCTTTCTACAGAAGAGGTGGTGTCATATCAGCTGGCTTGGTGAGAGCTGAACTAACATGATTTTCTTCTGAAGTTCACTTCTAAAGAGACGGCATGAGCAATTGTGTGCCGCTCTGCGTGGTTCCAGATCAGTCTGACTCAGGAAAATGTTCCCATCCAAGTCATTTGTCAAAGTCATCATGACTGAAGCATGTACATATACGCTTTCCTGAATCAGCACCTAGATAAGGGGCTGCTGGTATTTATTTGTAGTAAATAATTTTTATAGTTTCCCTTGCATAAAAAAAGTCCTTAAGTCTTCCTAGTTCACGCTGTTAAATTTAGGTAATGTGTTTCTGTCTATTAAATTGTATTTAGTATTGCCAGAGCACAGATGAGCTCTAGCATGAGCAAGGACCTCCATGTGCTAGGTGCTGTACAGATACAGACCACCAGGCTGGTCCTTGCCTCGAATTGTTTACAACTGACATATGAAAGAGAGACATCAGATGAATTTGGGCTGGCAAAGAGCACAGGGAAGCCAGGAGACAATTCAGTTCATTCCAGCATTCCTTGGTTTCTTAGCACACCAACAACAATTTTGTGCAGGACTATTTATCAGCATTGCACGTAAGGAGGTTTTGGGAGGGCAATGGTTTGGGGACCTTTACAAAGGTCTCTCTGCTGGAGACTCTCACAAGCAGGCAGGAAGAAGATGAACCAAGGACGCCAATCGAGGTGAAGTGTGAAGTCATGATTGGTTTTCAGAGCTTATAAAATATGGAACAAGGATTCCAGCTGAAGGACTTGCAGAAATGACTGTGCAGGAACTGTGCTATTTTCCATAAATTCAGCTTGTGTGCATGGAGGTGGAGGCAGGTAACTCCCCGGTAATGAGGGGTAGGTAACGTTGAGGTGATTCCCTCGACGGCTCCCTTCAACAGGCCTCTTAAAGAATTTTTCAGTTCTTGAAAGTACAGTTGATATAAATGTGGTTTTCACTCATGCATCTTCAGAGGGCAGACTGGAAATGGTTTGGATTTGGCATGAAATCAAGGAAGATGACACATATAATATTTTTCTTAAATACATTAAGCATTAACTCTGCATTCCTCTTAGTCACACTTCAGGTATCCTTTTATTTCCCGGAGCACATCCAGCTAGCGACCTGCTCTTTAATTACATAGCAAATGTCGTAAAAATACTGTCCATGCAGTAGCTAGGGCAGGTTGTTGCAGGTTACCTGGTAATTATCTTTCAAGTTAGTGAGTAATTCAAAGACGAATTACTGTGTAATTTGCTGCCTGTAGATAGCATGACCAGCACTCAGGGTGGAAGACACGATCTATTCTTGTCTCACAGATGGAGCCAGCCACCTCTCGGTAAACGCATATACCTAAAGGAAAACACCACTGATGCTCAGCCTTACCCCATGAACAAGAGGCACTCTCGTGACCAGGAGCTCCCAGCTCGTGACTTGCTTGTGGATTCCTAACAGTGTTAATAATAGTATAATAATAATAATAATAATAATAATAATAATAATAATAATAATAATAATAATAATAATAATAATAATAATAATAATGTGGTAGCAATGACTCATGGCCTTCAGGAGCCTTACTAAGGGCCCACTTATGCTAAAGAAATCCTCTGACTCTTTTCAAACCTCCCATCAGCTATTTGTCTCAATGGGAGTGGGTTTTAGCTGGATCCCAGCCATACGGGATGGAAATGTTATTTCTCCGTAGAAAAGTGCTTTGATTTATTTGGAATCACACTTTTAGGACTTTCAAGCTAGGTCAGGAACAATCATTGCTCCTTGGTTGCTCCATCCCCCAAACAGCCCGAGAGGAATCACAGCTAATCAGAGACACACACTAGCTCTGACTCTGCTTACTTAATTGCATGGTAGGAGACATCTCATAATCTGTACCTTCTGGTCTCTCCCTTGGGTAGTCGCTTTAACTGTAACTTTTAACACTCCCTGTGTAAATACAAGAGGGATTTCATTTTATTCACAGGAAGGAGAGAAATATTAAGCTCGTCCTAATGACAGCATCAACATGCATTGAACTGATGGGGAGAGGTTGGCTTGGTCCAGAGTGACATCACCAACCTGAGATCAGATTGGCTGAATGGCAGGAGAAAAGGGTCTCTCCTGTGCTGCTCCAGGCTGCTTGTGATGTTCATGGAGAGCACAAGCCAGGCTGGGTGTCTGTTCCCACCTGAAGGTGCTAGAGATGTGACAACCCGGGATCCCCAGGTGATGTTCACCTTGGCGTTGATTAGGCAGGAAGGTGGGATCGTGCTGCACTTGAAGAGACCAACTCAAAATCCAGCAGACATCTTCCTACTGTGCCCCCCGGGTGTGTGAGCCTGTCTCCTGCCACGTCAGGACAGGCCAATGCTTCGGTGGTGTTCATGCTGTCCGAACAGACGACACGTAATGCAACAGCCTGCCTTGAGCAGCATCCAGGGCTGGATGCTCTGGGGAAAAAGGCAAAACCAAGGACAAATGCGCCTGATTAGCAATCATCTTCCAGCCTCACTCCTCAGGATTGCTAAAACATCCTACATCCTCACATAGCTCCAGAAACTGTTCACAACCAGACAGAAGCTGAACATCTTTAGCAAAATGCTAGCTGCCTATTGCACACCAGACTTCAAACTTTCAGATGTGCTGTTCAACTAAATCTCCACAAATAATGTCATCTTTTTATACCCATTGAACTGGTTGCTTTCTAACAGAACTGATGTCCTGCTGCCCTTGTTCTGCCAGGCAAGTAGGGAGCAGCCAGTTATTTATTTCTGTGACAGTTGCCATTTCATAGATAACTCCGAGTATACTTGGGTTATATTCTCACCGTTCACTGGTCCCGGGCTTTGAAGGCTCTCCTTGCACAGACAGCTGTTCTCCCTCCAGCTGTGGTGCTTCAGCCAATCTCACCCCTCATCGGACATTTTCTACATCTATTTCATTGGTTTAGAGCTGAGATGATTAATGCTGAATGGAAGAATGAGGACACACCAGATAATAGCAGCAAAACATTTTCTGGCTCATGGTCCAGCAGTTTTTAATAGACTGTCACCCTTGAAGACTTTTCCTCACTGCTGTATGCTAAGCTGTCTACCTACTTTCACCAATACTTCCATCTGTCACCATGTATTCTATTAAAGCATCACCAGAGTTTTTCTCTGTGATCTCCACTCTAGCTAAGTGAAGTTGATTATTGGGCTTGATTGCCTTGGTTACTTACTTTGGCTTTCTCTTGGAGAAGAGCCAAACCAGATACTCATATGGGCCTATTTAAAAAAGGAAAAAAAGATACTATGGTATGGTTATGGGAAGTGGACCTGACCTGCTAAAGCTGTTCTTTTCCAAGCAATTGTGTGGATTTACTACCAGATAGACCACGCAAATGGTAAAGAAAATTTGAAAACAGAAGTTGTTTCTAATGTGGCTATTCTCTCCCTCAGGGGATCGCATTCTGGAGCAAAGGAATTCTGGGGTAGGCATGTCCATGAAAACCATGAACTTCTAGCAACCTTGCAATAAGTAGGGAAAGAGAATTCAGACCTGTGAGCTGGAGCTGGATCAGGTCATGCCTGGAAAGTGGGGTTTACCTTTGGGTCTACCTTCTTGGGATGAGCTGCCTTTCTGATCTGTGGGTCTGCTCTGTCTTGGCAGTCCCAAGTGGACCAGACTTGTTCCTAGTCCCTGGCTGGCTCCTTGGTGCTTCTGTAGCATAAGTCAGGAAGACTCAAGCGTGGTAATCTGATGTCCACAGTCTTCTGTTCTGATTCATGACAAGACAAACTTTTTGAGAAGAAATTATGTCCTTACTCAAGCTATATTTCATGAGAGATCGCTCTCCTATATTTCTGACAGACAGCCAGAGTGCAGATGCACACTATGCAATATTAATACTAGTAAAGAAAGCCAGATTTCAAATTTTAGCCATACAACAAGCGTTGCAGTCATGGCAGAGGGCTTATGATAGCATATAAAGCTCATGGACTGCTTTGCCTTTTCAAATGAATGCATAGATAAATACTAACTGTTCTCCAAAAAAACCCCCAAGAGAAATAAATCATATCACTACCATCTTCCACAGAAGCCAGAGCATCCTGTTGCATGTTACTGTATAAACACATGTGAAAAGGAGACGTTTTGTTTCAACGGGTTTCCAGTCCAGGGCTCAGCTCTGTGAAGATTAACAATAATGTTTGACTTGGGTTGTTGACCAAATCCTACAGGACAAGAAGTAGGGAGCACGATTTCAACTGGCAAAGGAGTGGTGTACACCATAACAGAAAGCACTTCTTGACCTGGTGGGGATCAAGCTGCTGGAGCCGGCTGTCACTTGAGGCTGTGCAGGCAGACAACGTCAGCAGGCTCAGAAAAGCATTGGACATGTTCATGGGCAGCAAGTCCATAAACACATATTTAAAGGGACAAGGCAGGGATGTCCTGTCAGGTATTTCTAATCCAACAGTTATAGATGCTGGGTGAATACAAGGGGAGCAGACAGCAGAAAGCAGCCGTGCTCATGTGCTCTCCTTAAATAGCAACTCTGTTGCTGCTGCCAGAGACAGACCCCTGGGCAAGATGGACTATCAGTCTGACCCACTTCTTATCGTCTTATTATTTTATGTATATAAATAATTCTACTGAAATACAAATATTTGCAAAATGAAGACTCAAATGAAGTTCATAAAATCACTTATTCTTCATGACCTCCTTGGCCCTGCTCCTATGAATTCTGGGAAGGAAGGGAGCAGACATGACCAGATAGATATACAAGGACTTCAACCAGAACCAGAACTTGAAATGGAAACAGAAGTCAACACAGAAATTACTCTTTTCTAAAACATTTTGAGTGTCTGGCAGAGCCAGGTACCAAACTCTGAGGACCTTCAGGACCTTTGGGGCATGTAAAAGAATCAGGATTTTTTTTCTCCCCTTTGCCTCATAACAATTTACATGCATGAGGAGGCTTCCTCCTTCAGCCTGTGGTTATCCAGAACTTCTGATCCCCTGGCCAAGTACCTATTGAAGACCTTTAGGAAGTCTAAATATATTGCACTCCCTCCACCTCACTAAGCCATGCTGCAGTTTGTTAGTGCTTTAAGAATTCAGACAGGTTAAATAAGTAACATTTGCCTAGAGATGCCTTCATTTTTCCCTGTCAGAGGGCTCACATTAGGTCAGTCATTGCCTCAGTTGTTTTTGGTGATCCTAAACTAAGGTTAGCACATCTCTCATTCCTGGGATTGTTTTTAACACCTTTCAAAGGAACTATTCATCGCTGACTGTGGTTTGGCCCTGGGGGCAACACGATGCTGTTTTTAATGCTACTGTCTACACAACAGAAGCTTTAGAAATCAGGAGTCACTTCAGGGGAAGTATTTCTTTATCGGTCTGTGGTAAAGACACACACAAAAATGTTTAGCATCTTTGAAATGCATTTTTTAAGACCAGACTCCCTTATCTGGCAGCAGGAACTGAGGCTACAAAGACAGTTTTACCTACAGTAGGGTCTCAATAAAATCTTAAGGTCATATCAGGCCCTTCGGTATCCACAGTCCCCTTGACTGTGCACTGCAGATGCCACCTCCACTTTTCTGACTGTCCCAATGTTCTCTTATGCCTTGGTCTCTTGGAAGCAATGTGTCTGCATCCCCACTGAGCAGTTTGTTTAAATCAACCACAGCCCCTGGGTTGATTAGTCCATGGGTGAAAGTCTTTAAAGAAGTGGTTTTAAACTTCCCAAAGTTCCCACAACTTGTCAGTGTCTCATTCCTCATCCCCTTCTCCCTACCTGTTTCTTACCTCAATCCCCACAGCCTTCTCTCTTTGGCTTTAGAGTTTTCCCTTCTTCCTCTGATGGGAGATCCTCTTCCTTCCTTCCTTTTGTTTGTTTGTTTGTTTGTTTGTTTCTCTCTTTCTTTCTTTCTTTCCTCCCTTCTAGGCCATTTATCTTCAGACTGTCTCCAGATCTCCCTGAAGACTGGGAGGAGGAAATTCATGCACATTTAAAAAGCAGTGCGTAGGCAAAGGGGCTAAAATAATCCTCTTCTGCCTGTCAAACTGCCAGATGCCCAATGTTACCACCATTGCTATTCATGGGGGCCTGCTCTGTGCTCCTTGGGTATGCCAAGACGGATGGTCAGACCCCACAGAGCTCCCACACAAGCATACTGGCCACAGGAGTCCTGGCCAGTATCTTTACCCAGGACAGCCAAGCAGATGTAGACCAACAGGTCCTTCTGGAGCCGTGCAGAGCCTAGGATGAGAGCTGGAAATGCAGTGGCAGGCCAGGGAGTAACAGCTGATCGGTGTGCAGAGGAAGCAAGCTGACACCATATAATTTAAAGATTTGAAAGGATGAAATCAGAACAATTCAGTTCTGATTGACTGTCATTTTTGGGGGGAGGCGGGGGGGAGGAAGTGTCTCCCTTCTCCAAATGAAACTTGTGCCTACTGTCCACTTTTCAAAGAACAGAATAGCTGTTTTGCATCGACACAAATTTCACCTGGTTTGCCTTCTGCACTCCACGCTTTCTGGGAGTGTAAATCTCCACACTGACCTCTCCATAACTCCTGTCATGTTGAAATTCTTCCCTGTGGCATGTAGAAAGCAGAGCTCTGGTGAAGCTGTGTCATCCTCTACTATGTATAAAGTTGCCAAATAGGTACCTCCTTTTTTGCCCTGTGCTTTTCTGTGTCTTATATAAGTTTTATCTTGAATATGAAACAGCAATATATTGAAGGACAGTTAAGACAGTATTGCTGTCCAGAAATAGATGATTGGTCAGGTTTGTCTCACCCATTTAAGCAGGAATATTTTACTGAAAGAGTTAAATTACTTTCTGCTGGAATGTGCCTATACCTTAGATACTTTCGATCATGCATGAATTGCCAAAAGCTAAGTGGAGAGTAATTTTCTGTTGGAGAGCTGTGCATCACAGAAAGTGCCTTACGCACCTGTAAAACAAAGACCTTGAAGGGTTTCAGAATCGCCCAGGCTCTGGAGCAGAGCCCGAGGCAGAGCCCTTTGCTCCAACCTGGCTCTTCATCTTGCTGCAACAGAGAATAAAGATGTCATCAGGAGTCACATGCAGAAATGGAGCATTTCTCTGTCCCAGCTGAGGGAGGAACACTCCTGTGACAACAAAATAAAATCAGTAATTCCAAGTGGTATATGCTGCTGCCCACTGCCCCACTGGGTTTTCAAAAAAAACCCTCCTCTGCTTCCATGGAGTGCTCTGCTGTCAGTAGACCTTAGAAAACATTCTTGGAAGAGTCCTTTTTTTTGGTGAAGTTAAAAAACTAATGTTGAAATGCCAACCCAAAACTCTTTTTACAGGAAAGAGAAAAGAATCCTATTCACTTTCATTTAGTCTTCTTTTTTCAGGCTTGTGCATTTTTTTGTTTGCTTCTCTAAAACAAAAACTGTAACAGAACAAACCCCTTGGTGTTACATGACCAGCCTCCACATCACATACTGTACCTTTGACAGTATGAGTAATAGGCTACTCCCTAGTGCAATGCTGCTCTTGCATAGCAAGCTCCTGTTAGTTCTTTCTATTTATTCTGTCTTATCTTTCTCACATTTCATCACTTTCTTGTTGTGTTTGCTCAGTTAAGTCATTAAAACCACTTTGTTTTTTCTCTTTCCATGTTTAGCCCTAGGAAATCAGCTAAGCCTATGTAATCGATTTAGCATTTAATTTCCCTAAAACACCCTCTTTCCTACTATGTGTCTGTGGCCGTGAGACATTTCCATTTCTGGGTGGATTGGCTGGTGTGAGAAGGAAATCTCTGAGCCAGCTCATAGCTTTGAAAAACAATGGGGAAGGCTTCTCCACCTACAGTGCAGGTACTTTCTGCTACTTGTAGTTGCGTTGGTGTGTTAAATGCCTGTTTCAGTGCTGCATTGGGCAAAATGGACAGCAAAAGTGATAAATATCTTGTAAGCAACTTCTGGTCTTCTACATTTCAGTTCTCACTGACTGTAGTGCGAAGAGCTGAGGGTTCTCTTGTTTCCATGTTAATAAAACTACTTGATGGGGGACTGAAAAAAAAAAACAAGAAGTAGAAGAGAAAAGCAGACATATCCAAGTCATTTGGCTTTGCCTTGTTTCTCATGACCCTGATTTCCACAGGGACGTTAGCACTGCTTCAACATGAAGGTACAAATCAGCACTCCAACATGGATATCAGCCCCTCTCATGTGAGATCTCCAGGGTCCAAAGACCTTCCCAACTCCTCCTGGGTCCTTTCCCTCCAGGATGTCATATTGAATGATCCTTTTCAAGCACCAGTCAAGCTCTGGCTTAAAATGAGGTGGATCGAACCACTCCTGCCCCACCTCTTCACTGCCCCAAGTCCTAGAAACCTCCTTGTAATTTCATGACGGGTTTGTACTCATCTCCTTGCGTCACCATGGTCCTTAAGTTTATTGCAAACCTTCCTGACGTTTTACTCCTTGGTATATTTACAGAATATTTTAGTCTTTGTTCTGCCGGATGAGAAGTCAAGTTTTTGGACTTCTCTTCTGGAGACAGCTATGAGGGTGTAGCTTTGAGGGCTGCCTTGCCAAATCTAAGGCCAGTTTTCAGGCTGACAGAGCCTGTCTTACCCAGACAAACCAGACTAAACCAAAAGCAAGTACCCTTTCCTTTGATACATCCCCTCTGCAGAGCACCTCCACGCTGCTGTTACATGAACCAGGGCATCATCTCAAACCAAACCTGCCCCTGCCTAGAGATTCCTCTCATCTTTGTGAGTCCTGAGACCTCCCATGGCTTCAGTGGGTGAACAGAGCCCTTCCCTGTCCCCCAGCATCTTCAGTGTCTCCTCTGACAGAGGGTCTTTGCTGAAAATGGATTTAAATGGATTTTAAAGAGGATGATATTTAAAAAAATACCCAGACAAACAAAAGAAATCCCAGCTGAGCCCATTACACATTATTTAGTTAAATAAAAGGGATTTTACACAGCCTGTAATTGGGCTTTAAATCATGGTTCTAAACAGCTGCTGATTTCTAGAAAGCTTCAGAAAGAGTGTGCTTAGGCACAGTCCTGCTAGCACGCCACAAGCAGGGCTCCCACATGCCATGAATAGGTACATTTACAATCCAGATTTTACATCTGAAGAAAGAATTTGCTGACTGCTAATCTCTGCTGATTAATAATGTTTTCACAAAGCCACCGCAGAAGGTTTGCTAGTCGTGTCTAGAGAGTACCAGACTTTGGCCAAGCAAAGTCCTTTATCCAAAAATATATTTGTCTAGAAAGTGCAATTATTATTCTTAGGAACGCCAGGTATGGATGCCCCTATTTCTTGCTCTTGTTAATTGCAAGTTGTTCTAAAGATAAGAAGGGTAAAGGGTACAAGATAGGCAAGGTTTGTCTGGACAGATAATATCTTCAATTAGACCAAAACCACCATTAGAAAATTCAGACAAACTTTCAGACACGGAAGCAGACGTGAAGGAAGCCCATGTGTCTAATAGCTGACAAGGCTTTTTCTGCCCATTTATCACAGCAAAGTTATCACACCTCCCTAAAAACCTTGCTTTGTTTAGTTTAATTCCCATTAAAAGTGGATTAAGCTAGAGAAAAACGAGGCAGACTTGTTTCACAATGAATACGTCCACAGTGTGAATTACTTGCTGTTTTCTGAGTCAGATAGCACTGCTTAACAGCAACTTTATGCTTTTATCAATACCAAAGCCAAATCACTTGTGCTAAAATGATTTCAACTTTCATCTTTGTGTTTGACTGTACCAGAGTGGTATTACTGAATGATCCAGTTACCAGGATAAAGGTCCCTCTGAATATGTGGGTAAGAAGATCTGCCTTTAATATATTGGAGTGAAATAGGATTTCCGACAGTTTGAAGTCCAAATCCTAACAGGAAAGGTAATGTTTCTAGCAGTGTTGAAATCTGGCACCTTTCTCCAGAGAACATCATTTTACTCCCAATAATTATCAAGTAGTTATGAGTAACAAATGGTTTCCTAGAAATCAGGATCAAGCAGTGAATGTCAGTCAGTATTCCAACAGGCTAAATTATTTGGCTACAGAGCTCATAAGAAACAATCAGGCCAGATCCAGTTTCTAACAATTATGAAAGATGATCAAACCTCTCCATTACGACAGATGCAGATGGAACAGATTGTTCCTTCAAACTTCTGCTCTGCCAGCAGAACTGACGTTTCACTCAGCTCTGCAAGACTTTTACTCTCATGCAATTGTAGTAGATGTATACTTCATTTTTAGAGTACAACAAGCAGGTGGGATTTTCTGAAGGGCTATATCTGCTAAGTGATGACAGGTAGCAACAAAATACTGCAAAATAAAACAGCAAAATATCAGTATGAGTGGGTGCTGCTTTGTGCTGCATTTATAAGTATATAAGCAGTTCATTAAAATAAAGCCAGCTGCCAGGGCCACCATCAGACATGTGAATTTGCACAGTGAAGTTGTCCTCCACGTCTCATACCCTTCACCATTTGCCACAACAGGGCCACAGCAAAGCTCATGACTGGGATTCTCAAAACTAGAGGCTCACCAGTGGAGCTGGTAAGAAGCTGCTTAGTCACTAGAAAATGCAGAAAACTGCTTGTGTTAGATTAATTGTTGGAATTTAACATGTGCCATATTCAACTTTTCAGCATCCCAACACCCCTTGGAGGCTCCAGCCTGAGTCAGGTGCCCTGTCGGTGGGCAACGGAGGTGGACCCACACCTTAGAGTGAGGTTCACAAACACTGTCATGCTGAGCTTGCCCAAGCATGATGGTAGGAATTTGTGAGAATAACAATATCAGCCACGGTCCCAAAAGAATTTAGGTACTTGTCATCACACAAAGTTTCCACCATCCTGCCTGAACAACTCAGTGGTTAGGGTTCATCGCAACTAACGGTGGATTCAGACCTTTCCTCTGCTGAACGGGACATGGACCATGTGTCTCACCTCCAGGCTGGGGCCTGAACTCCTGAGCTCAGGAGTGCAGGAAAGTGTCTTTCAATCTCTCCTGCTGAGGCAACTCCTCAGCAAAATACTCAGATGCTTATTGATGTACAGGTTGATATCCAGTTCTCTCTCTCCAGCTACACGAGTGCCCTAACACTGAGCTATAAAGTCACATCCCCAAACCCAGTAAGCATCACTATTTCCACACCAGTGGACTGGAGGTAACCTGATGGTCTCTGACACTGTCTCTTTGATATACAAGTGAGCAGCATTCGCTTAGCAGATGACCGACAGCTTTCCCACATCTCCACTGCACCCACAATGCTGGTGAGAGCAGGGAAGAAGTGTGAAATCATGCTCAAACACATTTCAGGGTGGCCACCTCAAGCCACAGCAGCACAGATTTCCATTGCATGCAGGACAGGCAGTGCTGGAACAGGAAGAGGAGAAGGGCTGCCAAGTTGGACACCATGCAAAACCAGCATCAGGGACGTGGCGAGGCATTTCCCACTTGAAAAGCAAACAAGGAAGATCTCATGATTTTGCATCTGTGTCAGCGTGATGGGACTGCCCCTGGTTGAACAAGTTGCCAGCCCCTGACAATTATAGCCCTGGTAATCCGCATCATCCAAGGAAGATGAAGCACTTGGGTAAAAATGGCAAGTGGGTCAGAAGGAGGTTATAGAAATACCAGAGGATTATTCGTATTCCTTCAGGTAGCTATAAGAAACAGTTTAAACACAAGAATGGCAGATTAAATGTGTCGTTGGCAGAGAGAAATGACTGCTCTGAGGTCTAAGCCACATTCAGTTCTCTTTCTTTGGATGTACAAGCCAAAGTCTTTTTCAAAGGGAGGTGGCCATAAAAAGGTAGCAAAAAATAGCACACATGGTCCTTCCGTTCCACAGGTGATCTGAGAGCAAAGTGGGGATACAAACAAGAGGTTCGAGTTGCCTCGTCTCAGGCAAGCTCCTCTAAGATGATGCAGCTTGCCCTTTCTTTGCATACATGGGTCTGAGCAGGGACACTGCTGGGACTATGGAGAGTAGCAGACCCGAGTCCTAGAGAGTTTTAAAAGCTGTCTCCTGTCTTCAGAGCAGATTTTGCTGGGGGAGATTGTTAAAGTGCACTTAAGAAATTATATTTCATGCATCCACTGTCCTAAGTGAAGATAACAGGTAGCCACAGAAAACATAGACCATATATTAGAAATGCTGGCCAAAGTTTTCTACTTGTGTGTTTTGGCCTTGGTTTCTCAGTCACTTTAATTTCATCTGTCACAGGAAGATCTATCTGTAAACCTTATTAAATTAAAACAAACATAAAACAGATGAGGCCAGAAAACCGTTTTTCTGCCTCCTCAGAATATGTATGGAAAAGAGCAATGTGGGTTTTTTAAAGCGGGTTTGCTTAATTGACAACAAGAGCACAGAGCAGAAGCTCCCAGAACTGCTTAGGGGTTGGTACAGGATGCAGTGGCCTCCTGTCCTGGCTGAGCTGCACTGAGGACCTCCCTGAGAGCCAAGGTTGAGCCCCCAGTGCTGCCAGCATCCCTGAAAGGGACCTCGCCAGGTGGGGTCCCACATGTCCAGGCAGAGCCGTGGCTGTGGTTGAGCTGGAGACCAGCACTCCTACAGTGTATCTCAGGCCAGAACTGAAGGGCCATGGCTGAGCTGAAATGGGTTCCTGGACCCCATGGCCAGGGGTGAGGCTGCGGACACTGGGTCGGTCAAGGCCATTAAGGCCAGTTAGTGTCCTCAGGGCCCTGACAAGCTGGCTACCCAACAAGACCGTGACCACTTTTTTGTTTCTAGAAGTCACAATGCACTGTTCACAGGGGCTGTTTTATATGTGCAATAAAACATTTGGTCTTCCTTTAAATTCTCCCTGCATCCACCTTTTGCAGACAGTCCTCCTCACTTGTCATCAGCTGGTGTGTGACACATCCAGCTGTGACACACGACAGCATAGGGGAGAGCGGCTTTTAGGTTGCTGGCTGGTTTGCTGTGGGTGGTCACCGCTGACACCTCTTGTTGGACACTGATGAGCTGATGACCTCCCTGGGGACATCAGAGGCCTTCTGGGGCCAGCACCATCTGCCAGAAAGTGTTGAAAAGCAAGGGATGCAGACAGGCTAGACCAGGTCTCATTTGAATGTCAGCTAGGGGAGCGTTTGGGGCTTCTTTGGTACTAATAACTTTTAATGCTTTTGTGTATGTGCAGCAGAAGGCAATGTATTATCTCTGTGAATGCTGGGCATCACAAGCATGAGTAAGTAATGTTCCTACACATAGAACCAGGTCAACTTGCCAAGACAAAAGACACCAGGGAGAAGAGAGACACTCCATCTTGGAGCATCTCCCCTTTGTAGTAAAGAGATGACCTTTTAGGTCCTAGATTTCCCTATAAAAGTTGAAATGTTGCCAGAACAGTAAGAATTGACCTGGCAGAGCACTGTCCTCTAAATGGCTGCAGGTTTCCCTGGTTGAGCACAGAGTGATTGACCCTGAGACAGAGAAAGGCAATGGGAATACTGGAGGGGATGGAAAAGCTGCCTTAGGAGGAGAGGTGGAAAAGGTCCTTACTTCAGTTTGAAGTCTGAGAGACAGAGTCCTGGGCTACGTGGGCCATCGCTCTTACCCAGCAGGACTTCTCTTACGTTGGGTGAAATGAATGGCGTTATCTTTTCTTCTCAGTCCAGGAAGGTAGGAAAGCAAATCTTCAAACATGATCCTACAAAAATCAGGTTCCCTGGCACTCTCATCTCTCGAGTGGGAAAATGGCCCAGTGAATCCACAAAAAAAACCAACAACTGGATTCTGTGCTGCACCAAAACTATACTTGAATTTAGATTTAAGATTGCAAATATTTCTAGTGGAGACAAAGGTACTTCAGAGGAAATCACTCCTGGAATATTAGAATATTTTGCCCATTTTTTGTCAGTGATATATTTTGATGTTTCATTTTAGAATAGCTTTTTTTTTTTTTTTAATGCAGAACAGACCTCCATTTATCTCTAAAGGGATGAGAAAAGAGTTGAGCAACCTGAAGATAAATTCTAGCATGCTGAGCTATGCCCAAGCAATTCTCAGACCTGCCTATTATTTGCACACCTGTGTCCCTGAGCAGCACAAGGGGCTGGAGTGGAGTCTAGTCCCCAGAGAACTTGCTCCAGCACAATGCAACAAGGGCTAACAAAGTCTCCATAGCATGTAGTTACTTCTTTGCCTAGACCAGCACTTTTTATAAAATCTTGGGTTTAGTTCTAAAAACCATGTCATCTCCATGTCTTCCCATTCCCAAAGACTTTACTCATGTGGCAGACTCCAGTGTAGGGCAGAGATGGGTTAGCCTAAAGTGAGCTAACTACAGCACTGGGAATATTTTGGCTATGGTCTCCCAGTTGAGAGTGTGGGCTAATTCATCTAATCACAGTGCAGAATAACGTGACCTTGAGGTCCAATTTCTTGCAAAATGTTGCTCCTCAATTTGCTCATTTTAAGTTAGTTCAGGTGTCTCCAGCCACTCTACAGCCAGTAGAGTGGATGGAGTCAGAAAGCCTCAGGATGTTAAACATGGGATCATTCTGGCATTTCCTATTCTTGGTTCACAGGAATGCAAAGCAAACTGAGCAGTACCTTCTAGGTACCATGCAAACCCTTTGAACTCCATAGCAACGGAAAAAGATATTAAATGACTTCCTTCATTTTTCTCATATTTATCAGGTCTCAAGAGAGATTACTTATCTGAGAACCCCCTTGAAACAAAGTAGACGCACTACAGCTCACCACCCAGCAAGTCACAGTCAGTAGGGAATAGGTCTATTCGTATCACCTCCAGCCATGCCTTGGGATGGGCATAGAGGGAGCTCAGTGTACAAGATGTGGTTCAATGGTACTACACAACGACAACTTGCCTCAAGATAGTGGACTACTACCAACTTACTGATGTTTCATAGAATCATAGAAAGATTTATACAATCTGAAGAGAAACCAGAGTATATTTGTGGCACTGTCATGGCAGGATTCATTTGCAGGAGTAGTTTCAAACTTCAGAGATGAGCCACTGGCTCTTATACCAAGTCCAGAACTGAGAGAGACTTCAGTGGCAGCAAAGACAGTGACCTACAAGGCATTTTCAAATATCCCTGGCACAAAGCCCCAAAGAGCTTTCCGTCTTCAGTTTGGTATGGAAAAGTTGCTGAGATTTTAAAAAGGTACATTGTCCCTCAATGGCTAAAATATTTCTCTTCAGGAAGGATGGGACAGCATCACCTTGGACCTGCAGAGAACAGTGCATGGGGACTGTGTGCTGGTGGACTCTGACACCCAACTTGGTAGAACATCCTCTAAAATATTGAAATACTTTGCCCAGTATTTGTCAGTGAAATACTTCAATGTTTCATTTTAGAACAGCATTTTTTTGCCACAGAACTGACCTCCATTTCTCTCCGAAGGTATGAGAAAAGGGTTGAGTAACCTGAAGTACCTGGGACTGAGAGCCCAGCAGGGGACACTCAGATGGAGATCTGCTATCCAGATCTGAGCCTGAACATCAGCAATGCTTCAGGGAAGGTCCAATGGGGCTGAGGAGAGCAGAAGCTCTCAGCACCCGTGTTGAACTAGAAAGGAAGAACAATGACACACTTTTTCCAGTGAAAATGAAGGGAAGGAGAGAGACAAAGGGCACAGGCCAGGCTCATTATCAGGGAGTAAGCAGGGGTGTGAACAGAAGGCATACCAGCGACTCTGGCAGCTGCTAATGAGCACAATCTTATCTAGTGTGAAATGTGAGCTCAGCCCCTCCTGGCGAAGAGAAAGCTGCCCCGGTGGGGTGTTGCCCACATTCTCTCTCCTCTTCCACAGTGTGGGTGTGTGCACACATGGAACACAGTTACCCCAGGACAGGCTCTCTGCCCTGCCTGCCCCATGGGATGTTGACATGTTCATTCTGAACAACTCACAGGAGATCCCCAAATGCAAGCTCTGGGCATCTTCATTTCAGATACCGAGTCATTTAGACCCCTCGACAATCCTCTCAGGCACCTAAATGCTCTGTGCAATCCACGGGAAGTGAGGCATCCACAATGGTGTTGCGTTAGGGCTGCAGTCCCACGTTTCCCATCACTGGCCATTGTTGCAGAGGTTGGTGTACAAGGAAGTGTTGGACAATGCAGGTCTGCCTGTGGCAGTGCACATCGCAGTGTCACCCTGGGCCAGGCCAGCCGGCGCATGGAGCACCATGCATAGCACTGCACCTACCATCACTAATGATGTTGGGTATACAGGTTGTCTAACCTGGCAGCCAGGCAACAAGAAAGCTCTTGTTCCAGTAAATGAGGCAGATTACAAAGATGTGTCTATGCACAAGTGCCTGTGTATGTGTAGGTACTCTCCTCTGGTACATCAGTTCGTGACAAGCATCTGCTCAGAAGCATGGTGAGTCCATGTCAGTGTGTGTGTGCCCATGCCTACATTGGTGAGCTATGTGGGGTAGCATGTGTCTGGTTGTGCGGAAGATACATGTCCACACGTGTTCAACTGTGCATCCAGAGGTGGTGGGTGGTTATTTGGTGAGGTCCTTAAACAACATTTTGTATCTGTTTCCTTCAACAATATACATATATATTTTTAAATTAAATGAGAAACTAAATGTAATTCACACATTGAAAACAACATTCAGCATGTCTGTGCTTCAGGACAAGCCTTGGAAAATATGGAGTTTCATCTCTAGGCAGGACTCTCTTTGGAAAGACATTTCGAAGTGTTTTTTGCTTTCCCTGTGCTATGTGGGAGTTCAGAAAGCAGGCTCCAGTCCTTTCCCTCCTGATGGCAAATGTGTATCTTTCTAGCAATGTTGGCTTCAGATTTTAAAATACCAGTTGGATATGCCATCTGAAATTATCTCACATTTGAATATATTGGTATTTTTAGTTACTCATTCACACGTGTGGCACCCAAAATTATGCTGGGACCTGCTCAGGGCATTATCTAAGGAGCGCATGGTGCAGAGTCCAGCCCCGGCAGGGTATTGTGTCACACAAGCTGCTAAGTCAGGCACCTCGTCCTGTGTCTGCTGCTGAAGTCAGCAGAGAGAGCAGCATGGGCAGAGGCAGTGCAGAATGGGAATGCTCAGGTCTTGGACAACCCTCCAGAAGAAACTCACTTTCTTCCACAGAGTGCAAAGGGAGCAAGCACCAAGCTGGCCAGCTGGGATGGGAGAGGGTGGGCAGGGGCAAAGCTCCCAGTGAGACGCAAGTGGAGGAGAACACAGCAGGGGCAATTTAGACTGGATGTCACTGTGTTGGTCCTAAGTGTGCAGCACAACCTTCCTCTGAGTTGACAAGAGGGGTCCTCTGAGGATGTATCGGAGAGTGCAGACAATATATTAATTTATTCTCTCCTTAACATCTCTCAACACGATTGTTCTCTCTGTCTGCGCCCTGAAAAGTCTGTAGTGCTGGGACAGTGTACATTTACTTCAGGACCAGAACTGGTGAATGACATCAGTGTGATCTTATGCATCAGCCAAGCAGAGTCAGCATAGCCTGGAGCATTGTCCTCCTCTTGGGTCACACTGCTGGACTGGTGAGCTTTATTTTCACCCTTTATTGCTATGGCTTTGATTTTCCAGATCCTTTCTTTGAATGTCCTCCCCAGACACGGCTCTTGGGTATTCATCTTGTCTCGGTCAAAGGTTTCCTTTATAACCTCACCTTTGAGCTCACCTGTAAAATTACCGGATCTGAGCCATTCAGCTGTTACCAAACAGAAGGCTGCATCCTGCCTAACACTCTGCTGAGATTTATTGCTGCAGAGACCCACTGTTAGTCCAGAACTCCTGAAAGGTTAGGCAGGGCTTGCAGACTTTTGTTGCACTGAGATACAAGGGCTGGTGCAAGACTAGCCATGTTGACGCTGACACAACTAGGCTGGATAGGAAGGGGAAGGTATGGTGCTTGTGCTTGGGCCAGGAAGAGGTGTTTTCAAAGCACTTATAAGAACCAGCAATAACTACCCAAGCATACTGCCTTCCAGCTACATGCTATACCTAGAGACCCCTTCTCATGCAGTCCTCCAGAGCTCTGACCCCCTGTAGCCTGGTTTACCACTTCTATGGTTTCTACACCAAACCCCTAACAACAGGTTAGCCCAAGGGTGACAGAAGTTGGCCAAGCAGCCCATGGAGGATATGTGCTT